>NC_037678.1:61428231-61686234 GCF_003255815.1 Theropithecus gelada
AAAAAAAAAAAAAAAAAAAAAAACCTATTGAGTGTGTGTGACTGCATCTTTCCAAACTAAGCCTCCTGCTTTACCCATTTTCTCTTAAACACGGTTCCAAGACATTCTTCTCCTTGAGTTTCCCTTCAAAAGAATTTATCTCTGTATAAGAATAAACATTTGTCTTTGTTAAATGATAAAAATAGGGTCCCTTAAAATACATTTCCATATTTGCTCTTGATACTGGGAATCACAGGGTCAAATTCAGTGCCAGGTGAAGGGTGGAGGACATTGTAATTGTTCCCCTTCTCACAATGTCTCTTCTCCCTCCCTCCCCAGTCCCTTCCATAGGAAACAGGGAATGTTTGTTTTTGTCTTCTGGTAGGAGAGGGATTGGTCCCACCCTCAGCTCCAGGGATAGATCTTGATTGTTTAAGCCCAGTCAGGTAAACCCCACACCTGTTGAACAGTGATTAACCCAGTGGCAGTCACGCCAAGAGGGTTTGTTCATGGCTGGGCATGTGACCTGTGCAGGCCATCAGCATGCTTGCTGAGGACTTTCGAAAGAAGGCTCTTCAGTCTTCTGATAGACCTCTCCAAGACAGCCCTCTCTCTGTGTCCTTCTGGATGTTTGGGACATGAAGCCTGGGGCTGCTGGAGTTATCTTGCTGTCATGAGGAAAGCTACCCCTAGGATGTGGTTAACGAAGTAGAAAGAAAGAAAATAGGCCCTTGTTTTCATCATAGAGCAACTGACTCAAACTCAACCTGAAGCCGCTGAACTTTCCATTTGCATGTGCCGGCATATCACCTTTATCGTGTAAGCCCTTTCAGATTAGGTTTCTTACTTGCATCTTAGAATCCAAATGGTGCTTGACAGATACATTTCCTTGTATTTTAGTGATTCTAACCCATGGATCAAGACCCTGCCTTGGAGGTTGGGGAGCAGGGGGCTGGAAGGGCTCTATTTTGGCAAGGAATGGATTGTTTATGTGAGCATATTTATGCAAAGTAAGGAAATGTCTTGCCTATGTATGTATTAATATTTTTCAAATTTATCTTGCTGTTTTGATGAAATGTAAATTTTGATAAAAGTACTGAATTTGTAGGTTTTTATCCTGTATTTTTCACAATGAGCAGATGTTAGAAGCATCATATGAATTTGTCCAAAAAGATTTTTTTTTGCAGAAATTTTTGACATGAGGAAGAAGCCCTTGCTTAGATAGATGTTTCCACCCTCGGTCTCTCCTTCCTTTCCTTTCCTTCTTCTCTTCTCCTGCCATCACTCCCTGCTCCCTTCCTTTTTTTCTCTCTTTCTCTGAGTCTGTTATTACCCTGTTTTCCTTCTGTTGAGTCTTGTTACTCAAACTCTGTTAGAAATAGTTGAGACATAAATTCTAATTAATTTTATTTGGATGGCTATGTTAAGGTTCATTTAACTTTTCAGGGCCTGCATCGATGAGCTCTACATAAATGCAAACAAATAATGGGTATTGAGTGCTTTAATAGCAAGGGACCCAAACTGAAGTTCATTCTGCATGCAACAAATTGGGTGTTGGATGGGAATGCCTATAATGATTGACCCCTGTTTTTTGTAGTAAGCAAGAAACTGCAAGTGAACTCCTGTAATTGATGTATTTAACAAGTGCTCACTGTGAGCACATTGCCATTAGTGTAGCTGAGTGGTACAGTACTGAACCCTTACCTCAAAGATCTTATAGTTCATTGGAGAGAAGAGACATGTACACCAGATATTGTGTAAGCCAGGGCAAGGTTTTTTGTTTGTTTGTTTGTTTGTTTTTTTGAGACGGAGTCTCGCTCTGTCGCCCAGGCTGGAGTGCAGTGGCCGGATCTCAGCTCACTGCAAGCTCTGCCTCCCGGGTTCACGCCATTCTCCTGCCTCAGCCTCCTGAGTAGCTGGGACTACAGGCGCCCACCACCTCGCCCAGCTAGTTTTTTGTATTTTTTTAGTAGAGACGGGGTTTCACCGTGTTAGCCAGGATGGTCTCGATCTCCTGACCTCATGATCCGCCCGTCTTGGCCTCCCAAAGTGCTGGGATTACAGGCTTGAGCCACCGTGCCCGGCCAGCCAGGGCTATGTTTTATAAGGGAATACATAAGTTGACATTCTGGAACCTCTTTCTTAGAATTATCCTACCAGAAGAGCCCTCTAGAACCTTGTGTTTAGTAAATATTGATCACCGCCATTATAAAATATGCTGTTTGTTAATAAAAACATATTCTATTCTGCCTTTTTCTTGGCCATTTTTTTTAGCTATACACAGCAGTTTTTTTTTTTTATTTTTATTTTTTGCCATAGAACCAACATTTTGGCACTACCCCCCACTCTCAGTCATGTGTGTACATGCACGCACACACACCAAGTTTGCTGCAAGTACAGCATTACAATAATTCAAAATTATAACTGTCTCTCATGGAAAAGAGTCTGCCTGCTGGTTCGGCATGGGGATAAGTGAACTAGCTAAACTGTACTCATTTATTTCCTACTAAACAATGTATAGCTGAATGCAAGTGAGAGAGACTTACAAGGACAACCTTGAACTATCTCCCAGTTTGTTCAAAACAAAACCAAAGAAACTTACCAACTCTGGTATTTCATGTCAGCAGTGACAAAGGCTCAGTGAGCTCCCCAGTAGGTGCCTAGCCGTGCATGCTCCTTCTAGAATGCCAGCGGGAAGGCCACGCTGAGCAGCCAGCTGGCTGTGGAGCCCTTATTCTAAGACTATGCTGCCACTTTCTTGTGACACTGGAGTCAAAAGCAAAAAGGGGCTTGCAGCCAGTAACCAAAGGGCTGTATTCAAGCAGTGACCTATTTTTACACTGTAATCGGGTTGGGTTTCTCTTTTTCCCTCCCAGGGCAGTAATCTCAAATTCTTCTGAGTGCTCGAGAAGCCAGTTCCCTGTTACCTCTTTGGCTTGGTTGTTTTTCACTTTAACGTAGGTCACTCTTAACTTGAGGACAGGAATATCTGTCCCTTTTCCCTGATTTGAGGGTAGAAGTTGGTTTATGTGTACAAAATGGAGAGATAGGAAAACATGAACCAAGGTAAGGATAGATGGCTTCTGAGGAGGAACAAAACCTGGTGAACTAGATAGAGAAAGGTATTTGGGATCATGGGTCCAGGGTCCTGCCCTTTCAAACCCTATCACACATATGAACTAATTACTTAGCTTAGTCATCAGATTTTGCTTGTGCTTCATATGTGCTGGGTGTCAGATGCATAGTAATAAAAAGGTAGAACTCTTGCCTCAGCCCACAGTCTTGTGGGGGAGGAATCTTGTACCTACAATTACAATGCAGTGCCGCCAGTGCAGCAAGGGAGTTGGGCCTGAGTGAGGGTGTTAGATGCTGCTGGGGAGGGGGTACTAAGAAGGGTATCAGAGGAATTTCTCCTGAGCTTCTTATTCAGACCCTTTGCTACTCCAGCCTGTCTCGCTTCCATCAGACCAGTGCCTAGCCTGTGTTAGGTTTTTTGTTTGCGTGTTTGTTGCCATTTAGGTCTATGCTATGTATAATCTGCAAGGGTCAGTTCTTCAGGTGGGATTTTCATGTCTCTTCAAGGAGAACTTTGGGACCAGAAGCCAGTGTGCCACATGGCTCCATCCTCCCAAAGGTGATATGCCTTGGGACCTTTGTGCCTAGGATGATACATACTCCTGTCTCCTCTGCCTGGACAACTTCTTTTCATCCTTTAAGACTTGTTTTTAGCATAAGTCCTGCCTCATTTGTAAGTTCTGCCCTGATGTCCTGATAGTTCTTGTCTGGTGTCTCCATTGCCTTTTTCCTCTTTTCTTAGCATATAGAGCCTTGAGCTTCAACTCATGCTTCAACTCGTCTATTTACACCCGTATATATCTGTGTTCCCCCACTGCACTGTGAATCTCAGACACAGGGCCTATGTTTTATTCACCTAGGACATACCAGTTGCTTAGCAATGGTGAGTCACATGAAGGAATTATGTGTGTCATGTGAATGAAGTTCCCATCTGGCACCAAGATGGCTAAAGATATCAAGAGGGCTGCAAAAGATTCTTGATTGAGTCTCAGACTTTTTGAGCTCATTGAATGTCCTTTGTACTGAAAAGGATATGAGGAAGATTTTGCAGGATAAAGCCTAAGGGGACGTAAAAAGTGGCCTGCTGGGATTTGGGAGACAGAGATCAGTAAAGAGGGGTGTATACACCACAACATAGCAGGGAGAATGTCTAAGGGAACACCCCCATTTAGGTGTTTCTTAACTTTTATATGTAATATACTCCTGAACACAGGACAAAATTCACATTATCTGGCAGATGTTATCATGTCTCAGCATGGCGTGGTCATGTGCCAACTAGTTGTATCAAAGTCTGAATTCAGCATTCAAAAGGTGATTGGGAAGTATCCATGTTTGCTATAGGCAGAAGTTGAGGTTGTTTGTGTAACAGCCTTCCTGGTACTTCCTGGTAACAGGGAGAAATCTATCACAGGTGCTTGATAAAGATGAATGTAGTGATTAAACGAACCCTAAGACCAGCCTTGCGTAAGTTTCTCCTGACTCTGTCATAGTTTGGACCTTACATTTTGAAAAATACTGATACATATCAAGAATTTTCGTAGATTAAAAGACAGCTATGTACACCAGAGGGTGCTGTGTTTCAATTTTCATATCTCTTTCTTTTCCACTGCTGTGGTTGTATGCTACGTGATTCATTTGAGGACTAGCCAGTTGAGAATTTGCCCTCAACAAAGGACTGTTGAAGACCTGAACACACCCTACCCACTTGCTGTTTTCCCAGCATAACAGATGAGTTCAGACACGGCTATACCACACTACCCAGGTCTGCTTTGCTGTATATTAGTTCTTAACCATTGAGTTCTTTGTTTAAAACTAGACCTTTTTTTTTTTTTTTTTTTTTTTTTAATGCTGCAGCTTAAGTCCATTTTCAATATTCTTTCTTTGGTGAAAATGGAGACCATCTGGTTATCATCCTCTGTGTAATAACAATGATTGAAGATGGTTATTAAGTCACCCTTTGGCCTCTTCTCTTGCCTAGGCAAAATTGTCTTCATTTCTGTGGCCATTACCCATAAATGTCATTTTCCAACCCTTTAATCATCTTGGTGGCTTCCTTTGAAAACTACTTCAAAGGCTGTTTCACTGCCTCTATTTTGGTGGGGTGTGGGCTGTCAGCATTTAATGGATACGGAATGTGGTTGTTTTAACCATCTAGTTTCCATAGCTAGTTTCCACATCTCCAGGCCAATCACTATCATTAACCATCAGGAGCTGCTTTACCATCTTTTCATTGTGATTACTTTATAAATATTATTGATTAATGTGTTGCTTTGACTGAAAATATAAATTTTAGCTTGTGAATAATTTTAGCTATTGGCTGATAGAATTTTACAGCCTCATTTATGGCGTTTGAGGTTCTTTTCTAAGCTATTTGATTGTAAGTGAGTACGTTATCTCTTATTAGAGGATATATTAATTTTCCTGTGTGTTATTCATTTATTAACTTATCTCCAATTGCCTACCATGTGTCAGGCTCTGTACTAGGGATTGAGGACCCAAAGATAAACAAAACATGGGGCCTAATTCAAGGAGTTCACAATCTGGAGAGAAAGTCAACCACATACAAAAAAATTAAAGGTAGAAAGTGCTATAAAAATGATTTAGGTACATCGGAAGTTTAGAAAAGCTTCACTGAGGATGTAATATTTGAATTGGGTCTGAGCATGAATTCGTCTTCAGGTGAGGGAGGGGGTTAAAGAAAACTCTAATGAAGGGACTTTAGTATGTGTGAAGGCAAGGAGGCTGGTGTGTTTAGGTTGCAGTAAACCAAGTATGCTGGGCTTGGACTTGAGTGACTGGAAAGACAGGAAGATGCAATGCTGAGAAAAACTGCTCATGCCAAGCCGAGAAATGTTCAACAGAAACATAAGGTGAGCTGCATGTGTCATTTAAAATGTTCTAGGAGCCACATTTAAAAAAAAAATCAAAATTAACAAGTCAAAAAATAAGCTCTCAAAGCAATAAAAAAGCAATGGGGGGAGATTAAATGCATATTACTAAGTGAAAGAAGCCAATCCAAAAAGGCTACATACCTGTATGATTCCAACTATATGACATTCTGGAAAAGGCAAAACTATAGAGACACTAAAAGGATCAGTGGTTGCCAGGGGTTAGGGAGGAGGGAGGGATGAACAGGCAGAGCACAGAAGATTTTTAGAGCAGTAGAACTATTTTGTATGATAGTATAACTAATTGTAGATACATATCATTATAAATTTGTCCAAATCCATAGAATGTACACCAAGAGTGAACCCTTATGTAAACTGTGGACTTTGGGTGATAATGATGTGTCAGTGTAGACCGATCAGTTGTAACAAATGTACCATTTTGGTGGGGTATGTCAATAATGGAGTAGGCTATGCATGTGTGGGGCAGTGGGTATATGGGAAATATCTATGCCTTGTGGTCAGTTTTGCTGTGAACCTGATTTAAAAATAGCCTACTAAGAAATACAAGTCAAATTAATTTTAATAATATATTTTATTTAACCCAATTTATCAGAAATACTAATATTTTAACATGTAATTGATATAAAAGTTATTAACTAGATATTTTACTTTTTTTGGTACTGAGTCTTTGAAAACTGGTCTGTATTTTACATTTATAGTACATCTCAATTCACAGTAGCCACATTTCAGATACTCAGTACACACATGAGTACGTATGGCTAGTGGCTGCTGTGTTGGACAGGGCAGGTCTTGAAACCTAGACTTGCCTAACTCAGAAGCCTCAATTCTCAGTCACAGTGATATCCTGCTCCCTAAGTACTATAATGATAAACACAAGAGGAGAGGAGCTTTCAGATGATCATCTAATCCTATGATGTTAGCTGTTGCTCTCCACACTGCCCGGTGGCTCCAGTCTGAAGCATCTAGGCAGTGCTGTCCAAAAGAAATATAATGAGAGTCAATATGTGATGATAAGTGTCTGATGAGCCACATTGAAACAGTAAAAAAAAAAAAAAAAAAAAGGCAAAACGAATTTAAGAATATATTTAACCTAGTATATCCAAAATATTATTTCAACATGTATTCAATATTAAAAATTATTAATGAAGGCATATAGACCAATGGAGTAGAATGGAGAGACCAGAAACAAACCCTCACACATAAGGTCAAATGAGTTTTTACAAGGATGCCAAGACCTTTCAATGGGAATAGGACAGTCTTTTCAACAAATGGTGCTGAGAAAACTGGATATCTACATGGAAAATAATGGAATTGGATCCTTACCTTACACCACATATAAAAGTTAACTCAAAATGAATCAAAGACCTAAACAAAAGATCTAAAACTAGAAAATGCTTAGAAGAAAACAGGAGAAAAGCTTCATGACACTTGCAAACCATATATCTAATAAAGGGGTAATATCTAGAACATACAGATAATTTCTACAACCCAACAAGAGCAACAAAAAACCCCAGACAGCCTGATTAAAATGGTCAGGGGACTTGAATAGACATTTATTCAAGGAAGATACACAAATGAACAATAAGCACACTAAAAATGCTCAATGTTAGTATAATTAGGCAATACAAATGAAAACCACAGTGAGATACAGCCTCACACCCGTTAGGATGGCAGCTCTGAAGAAAAGGAAAAAGAAAAAACAAAAATCAAAATAACAAGTATTGGCATGGATGTGGAGAACTCTTGGGAACTCAGGGCACTGTTGGTGGGAATGTAAAATGGTACAGCTGTTATGGAAAACAGTATGGCAGTTCCTCAAGAAATTAAAAATAGAATCACCATGTGATTCAGCAATTCCACTTCTGGGTAGATACCCAGAAGAGTTGATAGTAGGGACTCAAAGAGATTGTATGTCCATGTTCATAGCAACATTATTTACAATAGGCAAAAGGTAGAAGAAACCCAAGTGTTCATTGATAGATGGATGGATAAAATGTGGTGTATGCATACAGGGGGGTATTATTCAGCCTTTAAAAGGAAGTAAATCCTGACATACACTATAATATGGATGAACCTTGAGGATATTATGCTAAGTTAAATTGATCAGTTATAAAAAGGCAAATACTATATGTGTCCACTTATATAAAATATCTAGAGTAGCCAAATCTACAGAGACAGAAAGCAGAATAGTAGTTGTCAGAAGTCAGGGGTGGGCAGGAAACGGGAGTTACTGTTTAATGGGTGTAGGGTTTCAGTTTTGTAAGGTGAAGAATTCTGGAGGCAGATGGTGATGATGGTTGCACAACAATGTGACTGTGTTAATACTTAATGCTACTGAACTCTGCCTAAAAATGATTAAGATGGTAAATTTTATGTTATGTATATTTTACCACAATTTCTAAAAATCCCTCCACCAAGAAAGATGTAAGTGCTTCTGAGACCATTAACTTTTCATATGGGAAAAGAGAAAAAGAAGAGAGATATGAATAAAGGAAACTAGGAAAAAAAATAAGTATGCTTGGAAATCTGGATGTGTGGTATAGTGGACTGAATGTATCCCCTAAAATTCATGTGTTGAAATTTTAATCCCTAATGTGATTGTCTTAGGAGGTGAGGCCTTTGGAGGGTAATTGGGTCATGGGGTGGAACTCTCATGAATGGGACTGGTGGCCTGATAAAAGAGACCCCAGACACTCCCTGGTCCCTTCCGCCATGTGAGGACAGTGGGAAGTTGTCTGTCTATGAGGAGATAGGCCCTCACCAGACACTGAATATGCCAGCACCTTCATCTTGGACTTCCTGGTCTCAGGAACTGTGAGAAATACATTTCTGTTGTTTGTAAGCCATCCAGTCTATGGTATTTTTGTTATAGCAGCCCAAATGGACTAAGACAAGTGGTGAGAGGTGAGATGAAGATTTAGGAAGTAGACCTAAGGCTGTATTTTTTATTTGTTTGTTTCATTTTTTTGAAGGGTGAGTGCCAAGGTTAATGGAGCCAGATATTTATGCGTGTAGTTTTTTAAAACCTGCAGGGATCAATGTCAGTTGGAAGTAATGGGTTTGGAACTTGGCAGATAGGTCATGGCTGGCAAGGGTGATTTGGAAATCTCTTGAGCAGAGGAGATTGCGAAGTCCTGGGCGTGAGTTTTGCTCCCTTTGGAGAGATTGTAGAGGTGTGGGTCTTAACTTCCTTTGGGTTCTGAGTGGTTTGAGACTCGAAGGAGTAGGAAAGCCACTTGACTGATGACCTTGGTGCAAGTGGTTTGGGCAGAAGGGAAGGAAGGAATGGGGCCTACAATGCACCAAAGATTGATGAGCAAGGAAGGTGAATAAGTGGGACAGTGGCAGGCTGGCTCCATGGGGGAGGAGGAAGATGGGAGAGGCCAGTTAGGGGATCTTTTCTATTTTTTATGAGATTTAAGTGGTGTTTCAAGTAATACCACTATGATACACTTGGACTAGAAATTTTCTTGTCCAAGTGTATCATAGAAGCAACAATAACAAACCAATATGTAATATTAAAGCAGTCCTTTTGCTTTTACCAAATTCATAATGGCAGATACATCTATTCTTAGATGTATGCATTCTCAGAATATATGACATCAAAAGAAGCTCTTAGAAACTTCTGATTTAGGCTCCTGAAGTCTCACGGAAAGGAAATAAATATGCTAACTATCTTGCAGCAGAAGTTAACTCTTCCCCCAGTACTCTGCTGATCACTGGTATCACTGGTGAGTGTGGGTTCATGCACATGCATTCACATATTGCAGGAAGAAGGCTGAGAATGGGAACAGGGAGATATATCTACTTCATTCCTGATAAATAGTTGCTGGAATTTTATATTTTGCACCATGACAACCACTCTCATTTTCATGATTTATGATTGACTTTATTGCTTTCTAGATTAGAGAAGTCTCCGGTACTGAGAACTATTCCTCTCTATTCCTTTTGCTTCACCTTGATGCTCTAAGGTTTCTCAAAGACAGAGCCAGTATCCTCAGAAGCCTCCCAATGCATCTTCCATTTGGCTGTCAACATCTCTGTTCTGCTGCCCCCCACCCCAGGACAATAATGTAAAAATGAAGAGCTGTTGGAAAATACAGAACTTTATTGAGCAAATGCAGTTGGTCCCATTAGTTGGGCAGCATAAGATTGGAAGGGGATTTGCAGAGAAATGTCCTGGCTCTAATGATAAGGCTGATCAACCCAGTGAATAGGACTTAATCTCACGGGAAACTGATACTTCCCGATGAAATACTAATAGCTTTCAAAACACTGCTCATAAAGTAAACATTTTAGAAACTGTCCTGGCCGACTAAGGTAGAGCCTTGGCCCTCTATTGTTCCAGGGGGCTAGGCTCTGGGTACCTGCAGTTTCACTCTGCTCAGGCCTGGGGCAGTACCCTTCTATGGATGAGGGACCTACAGTGCTTCTAACAGAAAGGGATAGGAATGGTGTAAATAGCTTCCTTCCCTTTTGTACAAGTAAAATGAATTTTAAATTTGATCTGTTGAATTCATTTGAAAATAGAGGAACCAGGAGGTTATCAGAAAGGAGTAGGAAGTGAGCTAGAGACAATAATTTGATGACAGAATGACAATTTGACTCAGAATGACAGAATCAAAAAAGGTGAAGACAAACTGATGACTCCTGTGATTTCTGCTGTGCTGCCAGCATCATAGGATTGTGGAGAGCTTAAACAAGAAAAAACTGTATACCCCAAAGAATAAAAAATAAGATCCCAAAGAGATATTTGCACATCCATATTCACTGCAGCATTATTCACAGTAACCAAGAGGGGGAAGCAATCTAAATGTCCATCAGTGGATGAATGGATAAATAAAATATGATATATACGTATCATGGAATATTGTTTAGCCTTAAAATGGAAAGAAATTCTTTTTTTTTTTCTGACAGAGTCTCACTCTGTCGCCCAGTCTGGAGCGCAGTGGTGCAATCTCAGCTCACTGCAAGCTCCGCCCTCTGAGTTCACGCCATTCTTCTGCCTCAGCCTCCTGAGTAGCAGGGACTACAGGCGCCCGCCACCATGCCTGGCTAAGTTTTTGTATTTTTAGTAGAGACGGGGTTTCACTGTGTTAGCCAGAATGGTCTCGATCTCCTGACCTCATGATCCACCCGCCTCGGCCTCCCAAAGTGCTGGGATTACAGGCGTGAGCCACAGCGTGCGGCCCAAGATAAGTACTTGTTTTAGCTAGCTAGGTTTCTGGTAGTATTAGTAGTGGTAGTAGGATGATGAAAACAGCTTACTTTTCATTCTCTTCTGGTTGGGCTACATCTTGAAATATAATTTCACTTTTATGAGGTATCTAAATTAGTCAAACTCTTAGAAAGTAGCATGGTAGTTGCCAGGGGCTGGGGGAAGAGTGAAAGGGGAATAGTTATTTGATGGGTATAGTGTTTGAGTTTTGCAAGATGAAAAAGTTCTGGGGATCTGTTGGTCAACAGTGTGAATGTGCGTAACACTACCTAACTGTACACTTAAAAATGGTTAAGACAGGCTGGGCGCAGTGGCTCACACCTGTAATCCCAGCACTTTGGGAGGCCGAGGCAGGCTGATCACCTGAAGTCAGGAGTTCGAGACCAGCCTGGCCAACATGGCAAAACGCCGTCTCTACTAAAAGTACAAAAATTAGCCCGCCATGGTGATGGGCGCCTATAATCCCAGCTACTCAGGAGGCTGAGGCAGGAGAATCGCTTGAACCTGGGAGGCAGAGGTTGCAGTGAGTCGATTTGTGCCACTGCACTCTAGCCTGGGTGACAAGAGTGAGACTCCATCTCAAAAGAAGAAAAAAATGGCTAAGACAATAAATTTTATGTTACTTATTTATTTTTTTTACCACAATGTTTAAAAAAGAAAGGTAGGCTGGATAAAACAGCTGATGTACCTCTAGTTGTTATAGTTAATTGTCATCCTTCAGTGGCCAGCCTCTGAGTGGGATGTGGTGGTAATTAGAACAGCAACAGTAGCTGCAGCAACTATGATTTATTGAGTGTTTCCTGTATCTCAGACAGCATGCTAAATCCTTTTGTGTACTTCTTATCAATTCACTGAATATTATGTCAGCTCTATGAGGTAGGCATTAATAGCTCCTCATTTTACCAATGAGGGAATAGATTGTGAGGACTTAAGTCATTTGCCCAGGAATACACAGTCCACAGTGCTAGGGCTCTAGGACACAAACCCAGCTCTGTCTGATGTTAGGGTCTTAACTCCATTATCAGCTACTGTTTATTCACCCATTCAGTCACTGAAAATGATTATTATGTGCCAGACATTGTGCTATATGCTAGGGAAACAGTGGATATAGGCCCTGACCTTACTTACAGAGCTTACAGCCTAGCCAATGAAAGACAGTAAGCAGGAAAAGAATCAGATGAAGATCTAGACAAATTTTGATAAATGTTATGAAAGAAACAGGATGCTGTGATAGAGAATAATTCAGCTTGGATTTGGGGGAGCCAACAAAGACATTTAGATAGGATGTTCAGAGAAAGTCTAACATTCCTTTCTTAAGACAAGAAGGTAGATTTCAAAGAGGCAAAGGGGAAGATAGCTCAGAAGTCCTCTGTTGCAGTTATAAATGAGTGTCTGAAAATGTGTATCCGAATGGCCTTGTGATGAAAGAATCCTAGTCCTGCTTAATTCGAGCAGTGTTCCCTTGTCCCAGCGAGCCACTTCACCTCAAAGTCCTCCTTTTTGTGGGGGAAAAATAGAACTTGTATCTAGATCAGTTTTTGGTTGTATTAGTAATGGTAATAGGATGATGAAAACACAGCTTCCATTTAATTCTCTTCTGGTTGGGCTACATCTTGAATGCTTTGTTCAGTTCTAATTGCCACATTTTGAGAGAAATGCAGACAAATTAGAATGTATTCAAGGAGAAGTTCATTAGAGAGAATGTGCAATAATTCAGGACACTTAGCTGCAGAAGTAAATACTAAAAGGGGAAATGATCTTCAACTGTGTGAAAAACTGATACATAGAAAAGAGAGTTGACTTGTCATTTAGTAAAAAGAGTTGATTTATGTCCAAAAGACAAATCTAAAAGCTGGGAACCAGGTCCAACTAAGAAAGGGACTTTGTAATAAATTGTCATAAATGATAATGAGCTCCCAGACTTGATAATCAACTGGAGACTGGATAACAGATTGCTGTAGGATTTTTTAATTAGGAAAGAAGTTGGACGGCATATATTGTCCCATTCCTCCATATTGGGTATTTTTTTGTTTTGTTTTATTTTTTTATTTTTTGTTTTATGTATTGGATATCTCTAAGTTATTTTAGAACTATGGCTTTATGGCCAAAGGCAAATAGAATATATAATATATAGTTTTAAGTGAAGTGCTCATGTGTACCCCTACAGAAGTTAAACCAAAAGCTCATCTGTAGCTATTAGAAGTTTGAAATGTAAAGGAGCACTACTTGGTATTTGACCCGGTTACATACTCTGTAAGGACGTCTACTCTGATATCATTAGCTTCTCACTTTCTCACTTGTTATTTGTAACAACCCACGTATTTTGGGAAATGTGCTAACATTTTTTCCACTTATGTATTTATTCAACTTTTAACTTTCTGTTTTGAATACATAGCACATTAGCATTGTTCAGAATTTAGAAGGAGCCACAGGGAAAAGCGTCCCTCAAACACATCTCCCTCTTCCCCTCCCCAGGGGCAAACACTATTATTAGTTTCTCACATATTTTTCTAGAGGTATTTCTAGTGTATAATTTTTATTCTGTGCTTTGCTTTTTTAAAAACTTAACATATATCAAGATACCTTGAAGGTTAATCGTAGCAGCATAAAAAGCACCTCCCTCGTTCTTTTTCACAAGTGTGTATTACTCCATTGTATAGATGTGCCATAATCGATTTGACTATCTCCTGTTGATGGGTGATTAGGTTATTTCCAGTCCTTTGCCATTGCCATGCTGATAGTAGATTACCTTATACATGTATGACTTCACATATGTGCAAAATATATCAGCAGGCTGCCTTCCCAGAGGCAGAACCTGGTGAGTCAGGGAATGAGCATTTATAATTTTGTTCTTGTTAAATACTTCTTAATAGAAGTCTTACCAGTTTTCTCTCCAGCAAGTAGTGTGTGAGAGTGCCTATTTCTGCAAACCCTTGCCAACTCAGGATATTTTTATCCAACATTTCAAGCCTTTTCAAAGTAAGTGAAAGAAAAATAATCAGAGTAATTTTAATTTGTATTTCTCTTACTGTGAGTGAAATTGAGCGTTTTTTCTTGTGTGTAAGATCTTGCTGGACTTTGTAGTGAGGCCATTGAAGAAAATCGTCAATACAGACTAAGCCTGGAAGAGGGAAAAGGAACATTTTATCCACAGTGGTGAGCCAGAGAGAATTTTTCTTTCTTTCTTTCTCTCTTTTTTTTTTTTTTTTTAACAAATGTTCTTGAGAGATTCAAGTGAGCTCACCAGCCTGCAAGCTATTTAGCCTGTAAACTATCTGGCCCACACTGGAAAATTTCAATTAAAACAAAACAAATGTAATCTCAGAAGTAAAACCACATCCAGAACAATTTCTTTTTTACTGTTTAGTTTTAAATTTAATAAAGTAATTTACTTTGTACCTGGAACAAAATTTAGGATGCAAGTACATTTAAAGTAACATGTTTAACTCTGAAAGGCACTGTCTCACACCTCCGAGAGTGCAATTTCTAACTACTTGGCTCTTATAATACCCTAGATTTGGTCCCAGCCTCCCCCCAACCCCCACTTTCTGTAGTTTCTCTGTAGATTTGAGCAGATTTTGGCAAAGACCAGAGTCTTTTCATTGGGAACATTGGCACTACACAGCCTCCTTGCTCATTAGCAGTCTGACCCATTAATTCCCTGCAACACTTGTGACCAAACCAGTTCAATCCAGTTTTTCCTCTGGAAAAGGACCTTCTAGTTTTAGCAGCACAGATTTGCTTTGCTTTTTTCACGTAGCTTCCCAGGTTCAAACCTATGTTGGTTGGTTGATGGCAACACTATCCTTCTAGTTATCAAAAATCAAGGATCTAGTTATCCTTACTTAGATCAAAAATCTGGGAGTCATCCTTGATTCCTGTGGGTACAGTGTTCACATCTTCCTATCCATTCCTTTAGGAAATCTTTTCGGCTTTGCTTTCAAAATGTATCCAGAATCCAGCCACTTCTCCTTGCCTCCATCTCTACCGTCCTGGTCCACGCTGCTGTGATCTCGTGCCTGGATTGATGTCTGGTCTGACAGGGTTCCCTGCTTCTCCGCTGTTTTCCTACAGTCTATTCTCAACACAGCCAGCAGAGCCATGCTGAAGGACACGTGTCGGATCACACCAACCTTCTGCTCAAAGCCCTCCCTTGGCACTCCCCTTCTCAGAGAGACTCAGATCATGGCATGTAGTGAGGCCCTGCACGAATCCCCTCCCTGCCCCCCACCCCAGCCTCTTTGACCTTCTCTTCTACTACTGTCTCTCTACTACTGCCGCCCAGCTCTGCTGGCTTCCTTGCTGTTCTTTGAACATGTCAGACACATTCTCACCTCAAGGTCTTTGCACCAGCTGATGCCTGTGCCTGGAGTGTGCTTCCCCACATGCCCAGATGGCTCACGTCCACACCTCTGAGCATTGGCTCCAGTGTCACTTTCTCAGTGAGGTCTCTTCTGACCACTGTATATCTAAATTGCAGTCTCACCCCTCCCATGCTCCACACTTCTTCCACCTTTCCCTGCTGTACTTTTCTTCTTCTACTTTTTACTCTGACACCTAATTTCATTTTCTTATTTTATTTATTATCTCTCTCCCCCAAACTAGAATGTAAATTCCAGGAAGGCAGAGGTTTCTATCTGTCTTTTTTGTCTTCCCCATATACTGGCATGTCTGGCATAGGAAAAGCACTTAGTAAACATTTGTTAAATGAATTAACTATCTTTTCTCTACAAACTGGTTCCTCAAATTCTGCCAAACCTAAATTGAAACAAGCAGGTGTTGTATTTTGGTACCAGTCCTGGTAAGGTGGATTAAATCCAAGAGCATTGATCCATATTTTTCTGGGGAATCTCACATTAGAAATAATGTGGCATCGTTTGGGTAAAAACTTTTGTGAAAGATTAAATATGACATGAGTAAGTTTAAGGAAGGTGATAAATGTGCTCAGACTGTATCTGGAGAATTAGATTTAGATTTAGATGCTACTCTTGAGAAGGCTATAGACAAATAAGAGCACATTCAGAGAGGAACAGTAGAGAGTGGTGCGGAGTCTCTGTCCCAGTCACACAAAGTGCAGGAACTGAGGATTATTGGTTTAGGGGAAGAGAAGACTTTTAGGGAACATGATTCTTTTTTTTCCAAAAAAGTCAAATTTTTCCCGTTGAAAAATGTGTCTGCTGGGCACAGTGGCTCATGCCTGTAATCCCAGCACTTTGGGAGGCTAAGGCGGGCGGGTCGCCTGAGTCCAGGAGTTCAAGATCAGCCTGGGCAACATGGCGAAATCTCATCTCTACAAAAAAAATAGCTGGGCATGGTATCGGCTACTTGGGAGGCTGAAGTGGGAGGATCACTTGAGTCTGGGAGGTCGAGGCTGCAGACAGCCATGATGGTACCACTGCACTCCAGCCTGGGTGATAGAGTGAGACCCTGCCTCAAAAAAAAAAAAAAGTATCATGTAGAAAGTCAAATATCTTGTTTCTATATCCTGTGACCTCATCCATCACAAGCAGATCCAGCTTTTTTGGAACTTGAACATTAGTAAGGGGGACCCTCCTAAGAAAAAAAAATCTAAGAATAAAATTATAAAGATATAAAGTTAGATACAGGCTTTGGAAGGTGCCTGTGCAAGAGAAGCGAGGGTCCCCGAAGCTTCGGCTCTAGTAGCTTCATAGGAAATCTACCACATTTAGATTTGTACAATAGCAAAACTGAATCTCTTCTAGCTCTCCAAGCATGCCATGTTTTCCTCTCCCTCTACGGTTTTTGTATAAAGTGTTCCCTTTGTCTAGAACACCCTTTTCTCAACTTATCTACTTGGTAGTATTTATTCATCCTTCAAGCTCTAATCCAAAAACAGCCTCCTCTATGAGGCCTTACCCCAAGTTCCCGGAAGACAGAGTTGGGTAGAAAGTCTTTTCCTATGCCCCACAGAACTTTGTGCATGTTTCCACTACAGCACTCAGCTTATTGTCTGATTGGTGTTGATCATTTTGTTGATGATGATTTGGTTTGTCTGTCTTCAGACTGTGTATCAGTCAGGTTGGGGTGCCGTAACAAGCTACTCCAAAAACCTCAGTTGCTTAAAGTGACAAAGGTTATTTCTTGTTCATACTGCATGTACATGGTGGGTCAGGTATTGTTCTTTTAGGACTCAGGCTAATAGAATAGCCGCCATCTGGAACATAACCAGTTGCAGGCCAAAGAATAAATAGTGAGGCAAAGCGTATACTTTCTCCTAAAACTTTTGCCCTGGAAGTGACACATTTGTTCACGTTTCATTGGTTTCACCTAACTTCAGGTAGGCAGGGAAATCCAATGCATCCAGTGGAAAGCAAGGCCCAGAGCCCTGGTGGATAGCTTAATAACCACAACAGACTGTTAGCTTCTTGAGTTATAGGACTAGACAGCATCTTTTCAAAAATCCTTGTATACCCAGTGCCTAGCACATAGTAAGTCCTCAACTCTATTTGAGAGAAAAAACAAATTTAGCAAATAAAACTTGCCGGAAGGTTTTGTTGTTTTTGGTGCTTACTGCAAGGAACCATTTCAAACATCTTTCTAGTGTCAATAGGTGCCAAGCTCCCTATATTTGGAGATATTCAGGTGTAGGCCATCCTAACCACCTGGTATTGGTACTTAAGGTAAAATTCGTGTAAAGGTGAGTGGTTAGAATATATGATGTCTGAAGTCTCTTTAATACTGAGGCCTTTGTATTTACATCACAATCACCTTCTGAGATTGAGAAAGAACAAATTAGTGTTTACTTGAGAGGTAATATCTAACTAGAGCAGGCTATTTCTGTTGGTGACTAGACAAAAATAAGAATTGTTTGAGGGGGAAGGCCGGGCGCGGTGGCTCACGCCTGTAATCCCAGCACTTTCGGAGGCCGAGGCGGCTGGATCACGAGGTCAGGAGATCCAGACCATCCTGGCTAACACAGTGAAACTGTGTCTCTACTTAAAATACAAAAAATTAGCTGGGCATGGTGGTGGATGCCTGTAGTCCCAGCTACTCGGGAGGCTGAGGCAGGAGAATGGCATGAACCTGGAAGGCGGAGCTTGCAGTGAGCTGAGATGGCGCCACTGCACTCCAGCCTGGGTGACAGTTTGAGGGGGAGAAACAAGTGGAGAGCTCTAGCCTTGAGCCCTTGGCTGATGACGGTGATTACTAAATGCACAAATTATTGTGACCCTTAAGTAACCAGAGGGCAAATTGAGGTCAGCTCTGGGCTTGACATTGCTTTGATGCTTGAGGATTTGGGGTTGGAATTAGACTTCAGTTCTTTGTAACTTTTTTGTTTTCAGCAGAAATCTGACAATTCCAACCAGCAGATCCACTTACTCGACTGCCAAGGTCCTGTTCACACACGTTCCTGAGGAGGGACAGTTTTCCACATGTTCTTTTTGTTATAGAGTCCTACTGACTTACCATGGTCTAATCACCAAGACTCACTTTAAAAGAGTTCTCTATTAATACATAAGAATAAATAATACAGACTCTCTTCTGACAGTATAAAAGTGTTATAAATATTAAGGGTCATAATAACTGTCAAGCCTTTTACTATTTATTTATTTATTTAGAGATAGGGTCTTGCTCTGTTGCCCAGGCTAAAGTGCAGTAGCATAATCCCAGCTCACTGCAGCTGCGACCTCCCAGGCTTTAGCGTTCATCCTGCCTCAGCTCCCAATTAGCTGTGACTACAAGCTTGCGTGCCACCATGCCAGCTAATTTTTAAATTTTTTTGTAGAGACGGAGTGTCCTTATGTTGCCCAGGCTGTTCTCAAACTCCTGGGCTCAAGTAATCCTCTCTCCCTGGCCGCCCAAAGTACTGGGATTACAGGTATGAGCCACTGGTCCAGCCTGTCTTGTCGTTTTTAGGAGACAGGGTCTTGCTCCGTTGCCCACATTGCTGGAATGCAATGACAGAACCATAGCTCTCACTTTAGCCTCAGATTCCTAGGCTCATGAGATCCTCCCATCTCAGCCTCCCAAGTAGCTAGGACTACACTGTCAAGCCTTTTTAAGGAACAAAACAAAACACTAGAATAATTCAGGTTGTAAAATCTTTGAACCCTCTGTAAGAAAAAAATGTCAAAATAGTTACAGGTAGTGGATTTATTGTTTAGTTGGTATTCAGAGTGAATATAGTCTAAAAGAGAACACTGAGTTTAGAATCAGAATATCTGGCTCTGCCAAAAATATGCTGTGTGTGACTGGTCATATCACCTCTCCTTTCTTGCTCAATAGCTCCTCAATGCTGCAGTGGTGGAAAGGCCAGTAACAACCAACTCAGGAGAGTATGGGGACGGATTGAGAGGGATATAGAAGTGCTTTGCAGGCTTTCGTGGACTTTGATGATGGAACTGAAGTGAAATCTGTTTTCTGTTCGGTCATGGAAACTTCCCAGAAAGCCAACTCATTTACTTAGGATTGGCCTGGGCAGCAGTAGGGTGGGTGGCTGCATCTGATTTTTGTTTCTAAGGTCAGTGTTTTCCAAAGGAAGGGAAGAGAAACATTTAAAACGATGTTTTTCAAAAATATAAATTTAAGCTTCATTTATGATACAAGATTTCTTTTTAAAATATCTCGAGCTTTTAATGTTTTTTTAATTATGAAAATGTCAAATGTACATAAGAGCATATATATGAGCCATATATATCCCAACCCAACTTGAACAATTGTAAGTTCATGGTCATTTATGTCTACCCATCCCTCATTTTTTTTCTGGGGGGTTGGGTTTTCCTCCCAGTAAATCCTGTATAACAAATTATTTTACCCATAAATATTTGAGTGTGCATCACCAACTGATTAAGACTTTTGTTTGTAACATAACTGAAATACCATTATCATACATAGCAATATTAACAGTAATTCTTTAATGTCATTTACTGCCTCCTGTGGTAGATGGGCTCCAAAAAATGGAGATGCAACCCCAGCTTCATCTATGACAGGTAAAGAATAGCCCATTTTCTTAATCTATAGAGAACACTTAAAATCCCATAGGAAAATGGACAAAAGATAATTTTATACAAAATCATCAATGGCATGTGAAAAGATATTCAGCCTTGTCCATAAAGAAATGTAGGTTCCAAATAATAGTAATTAGTGTTTTATATATCAAATTAACCAAGACTAAAAATAGCAAGAATATGCAGTGATAGTGAGTGCATCCTCAATTCTGTGGTGGTAACAGCGAAAATCAGTACAGTTTACTGGAAACACAATTTTGTATTTTGCTAATGATATTTTAAATGCCACTGCAATGCTACTTGCAAGAAATTCAGTATTTCAGAAATTCTCAAATATATAAAAATATGTGCAGGGGTGGTCACCGAGTCATTGTAATAGTTAAAAACCTGGAGAAATGTAAATGTCTCTTAACAGGAGAAAGGTTAAATAAGTCATGATTCATCCATAACCTAGAATGCTGAAGTTGTTTAAAAGACTGAGGTAAACTAGAGATGGTGACATGGAAAGATACTGAAATTAAATAATTGTGAGATGAAAACTCAGAGGCAAAATAGGATGTAAAAACACAATTCCATTTTTGGTTTTTTAAAAGAATTAATTTTAAAAATTAATTTTTAAATTGAATTAATTTTAAAAATTAATTTTTAAATTAAATTAATTTTTAGTAAGCTATGCCTGGGAAACATACCTGAAATCATATATACTCCACTGTTAACAATGGTTTATCTCTGGAGGTGAATAGGAAGGATTTTCACTTTTCTTTCTTTCTGAGAGAGAAATTTCCACTTAGAGCTTAATTTGAAACAAAGTAAAAAGGATCAATTTCAAAGTAAGTCTTTGTTGCTAGCAATAGATAGTGGAATGCTACCTATGGATTTTTATTTTGGAATGGGTTGAGGTTTATGTATGGTCTGTTATACACCATGACTAACTTTTGAATGCATTTCATGGTGTAGAATGTGAAGTCAATTACTATAGAATACTTAAGACTATATTCATATCTGTCAGATCAACCTCATAATAGTCACATTCTTTACACCCTTTTTCTACTTAATCTTTAGAGTATTATCTTAAAATCTCCCACTACAGTTATGTTTCTGTAATTCTGTCAGCTTCTACCATTATTTCCGTTTTTAATGATAAATCCTGGGTGATATGTTCAAGAGGACTGCAGGCTGACTATCATAACGCTTGGAAAGAGTCTGTCGAGAGTTGCTTTCTAAATATTTGAATTCCTTCATTGAATTCTTATTGTTCTTCCAATTCATTCCTCAGAATTTTTTTAAGTTCCTAATTCAGTCCATAATTTAAAGCTAAATCCTTGAATATTTTTATCTAAAAAACTCACATATATATACTGCAGTGCTGAAATATACTGGCTATTGACTGTAGCTTTGCTAATTTAGTGAATTGAGCAAGTACCAATTCCCAAAGACAGATTTTTAAAGTTATGCACTCTTGTTTTTATTTTCCCATTTATGTATTTGTTTATTTATTTATTTTTTGAGACGGAGCCTTACTCTGTCGCCCAGGCTGGAGTGCAGTGGCGCAATTTTGGCTCACTGCAACCTCTGCCTCCTGGGTTCAAATGATTCTCCTGCCCCAGCCTCCCAGTAGCTGGGATTATAGGCATGTATCACCACTACCTGGCTAATTTTTTGTGTTTTTAGTAGAGACGGGGTTTCACCATGTTGGTCAGGCTGGTCTCGAACTCCGGACCTCAAGTGATCCACTCGTCTCGGCCTCCCAAGTGCTGGGATTACAGGTGTGAGCCACTGTACCCAGCCAAATTGCTGGATCTTATGGCAACTCTGTGTTTAACATTTTGAGGAACTGCCAAACAGTTTTCCAAAGTAGCTACACCATTTCACATTTTCATCAGCAATGCATGAGGGCTCCAGTTTCTCTGCATCCTCACTTATACTTGTTATCTGTCGCTATAATTACAGCCATCTTGGTGGGCGTGAAGTGGTATCTCATTGTGGTTTTGATTTGTGTTTTCCTAATAACGAATGATGTTGAGCACTTTTTTATGTGCTTACTGGCCATTTTTATATTTTCTTTGGAGAAATGTCTATTCAAATCCTTTACCCATTTAAAAATGATCTTTCTATGGTTGAGTTGTAAGAGTTCTTTATGTAATCTGGATATACTTTACCAGATACATGATTTGCAAATCTTTTCTTTCTGTGGTTTGTCTGTCTTTTCACTTTCTTGATGGTAACCTTTGAAGAACACAAGTTTTTAATTTTGATGACATCCAGTTTATCTGTTTTTTCTTTTGTCATTTGTGCTTTCAGATATTCTCCTTGATGTCTTCCATAACTTGTCTGAAAATCTGATTTGCTCACTGGGTCCATAACTGTATTATTCTTAGTTTCCCTGATTTGGGATCATAAAGCACTTGATTTAAAATGTTTGCCAATGATATATATAAAGGAGCTTAGAAATGTTGATGCTCTTTGAGATGGTAAGCCCATTCCTTTGCACTTAACCTCAGGAAATTCCGTGATAGAAGAAAAACATCCTGTATGCCCAGAGATGTTCATTTCACTGTCACCCATGAGATTGGCATGCTTTTCAACAGCAGGGGTGGATAAGTCAAACCCATTGTGGTACATTATTAGGTAGCTATTAAATGTAGTAATTATGAAGCTTGTGTAACAAAAACGTTTATAACATAATGTTTGGTGAAAAAAGCACAAGTGTGTGCTCACTGTGATAAAAATATGTATAAAATATCTGGACTAAATGAGAAGGTATACAAAGTTACAGATTTATTAAATTTTATTTAAATTACATTTTATCTTTATAATTAAAAATTAAGTAAAAAATGTGTGCATATTTCAAATTGGTGGGGGAAGGGATGACAAGTTGTTAGAGTGGGTTTATGTTTACCCTCCCCTTCAGATTTTTAAAAATTATTTTCATTATCATGATTATGAAAGTTAGGTTTATAAATCTAAAAAAAAATAGCCATGTTTGTTTACTGAGAATTTAAGTAGAGATATTTTAATTTTCTTTACATTTTTATATCAAATCCAAATACTGATAACTTGATTTTAGTATTAGAGTTACTATTGTTTTGGTCATTAGAGCATTATAATTTGCTAAAACAAAAAGTAATAATGATGATTGTCATCATATATTAGTAATAGGGCTCACAGAAGCCCTTTTCTCATGGCATTCTGTGAAACAAATTATTATTATTATTATTATTTTCTTTTTGAGGTATCAACTCTTTAATTTAGGTCTTTTATATATAAAACCATTGATTTTGTTTTCAGGTTAGTTTTCTGCCTTAGCTGTTTTCTTTCTTAGCATTTTAAAAGTGTGAAGTCAATCTGTTTTATTAAAAGTTCAATACATCTAAATTCACAAGTAAGAGATGTTATGTAATGTCTGGATAGTGTAATGATTATTTGTTTTTGGTTTCCTCTTCTTTCTCCTTTCCTTTCTTTTAAAAAAATACTTAAAAGCCTATGTGAAGATTACTTACAATTCTTTTTTGTTATTATACCTTAAGTTCTAGGGTACATATGCACAACGTGCAGGTTTGTTACATTCGTATACATGTGCCATGTTGGTGTGCTGCACCCATTAACTTGTCATTTACATTAGATATATCTCCTAATGCTATCCCTCCCCCCACGCCACGACAGGCCCCGGTGTGTGATGTTCCCCCACCCTGTGTCCAGGTGTTCTCATTGTTCAATTCCCACCTATGAGTGAGAACATGCGGTGTTTGGTTTTCTGTCCTTGTGATAGTTTGCTCAGAATGATAGTTTCTAGTTTCATCCATGTCCCTACAAAGGACATGAACTCACTCTTTTTATGGCTGCGTAGTATTCCATGGTGTATATGTGCCACATTTTCTTAATCCAGTCTATCACTGATGGACATTTGGGTTGATTCCAAGTCTTTGCTATTGTGAATAGTGCTGCAGTAAACATACGTGTGCATGTATCTTTATAGCAGCATGATGTATAATCCTTTGGGTATATGCCCAGTAATGGGATGGCTGGGTCAAATGGTATTTCTAATTCTAGATCCTTGAGGAATCACCACACTGTCTTCCCCAATGGTTGAACTAGTTTACAGTCCCACCAACAGTGTAAAAGTGTTCCTATTTCTCCACATCCTCTCCAGCACTCTCTCCACATCCTCTCCAGTACATCCTTTCCTGACTTTTTAATGATCTCCATTCTAACTGGTGTGAGATGGTATCTCATTGTGGTTTTGATTTGCATTTCTCTGATGACCAGTGATGAGCATTTTTTTTTTTTTTTTTTTTTTTTTGAGACGGAGTCTCGCTCTGTCGCCCAGGCTGGAGTGCAGTGACCGGATCTCAGCTCACTGCAAGCTCCACCTCCCGGGTTTACGCCATTCTCCTGCCTCAGCCTCCCGAGTAGCTGGGACTACAGGCGCCCACCACCTCGCCCGGCTAGTTTTTTGTATTTTTTAGTAGAGACGGGGTTTCACTGTGTTAGCCAGGATGGTCTCGATCTCCTGACCTCGTGATCCGCCCGTCTCGGCCTCCCAAAGTGCTGGGATTACAGGCTTGAGCCACCGCGCCCGGCCAGAGCATTTTTTCATATGTCTGTTGGCTGTTTAAATGTCTTCTTTTGAGAAGTGTCTGTTCATATCCTTTGCCCACTTTTTGATGGGGTCGTTTGATTTTTTTCTTGTAAATTTGTGTAAGTTTTTTGTAGATTCTGGATATTAGCCCTTTGTTAGATGGGTAGATTGTAAAAATGTTCTCCCATTCGGTAGGTTGCCTGTTCACTCTGATTGTGGTTTCTTTTGCTGTGCAGAAGCTCTTTAGTTTAATTAGATCCCATTTGTCAATTTTGGCTTTTGTTGCCATTGCTTTTGGTGTTTTAGTCATGAAGTCCTTGCCCATGCCTATGGCCTGAATGGTATTGCCTAGGTTTTTTTTCTAGGATTTTTATGGTTTTGGGTCTAACATTTAAGTCTTTAATCCATCTTGAATTAATTTTTGTATAAGGTGTAAGGAAGGGATCTAGTTTCAACTTTCTACATATGGCTAGCCAGTTTTCCCAGTACCATTTATTAAATAGGGAATCCTTTCCCCATTTCTTGTTTTTGTCAGATTTGTCAAAGATCAGATGGTTGTAGATGTGTGGTATTATTTCTGAGGGCTCTATTCTGTTCCATTGGTCTGTATCTCTGTTTTGGTACCAGTACCATGCTGTTTTGGTTATTGTAGCCTTGTAGTTTAGTTTGAAGTCAGGTAGTGTGATGCCTCCAGCTTTGTTCTTTTTGCTTAGGATTGTCTTGGCAATATGGGCTCTCTTTTGGTTCCATATGATCTTTAAAGTAGTTTTTTCCAATTCTGTGAAGAAAGTCACTGGTAGCTTGATGGGGATGGCATTGAATCTATAAATTACCTTGGGCAGTATGGCCATTTTCAGTATTGATTTTTCCTGTCCATGAGCATGGAATGTTCTTCCATTTGTGTGTGTCCTCTTTGATTTTGCGGAGCAGTGGTTTGTAGTTCTTCTTGAAGAGGTCCTTCACATCCCTTGTAAGTTGTATTCCTAGGTATTTTATTCTCTTTGAAGCAATTGTGAATGGGAGTTCACTCATGATTTGGCTGTCTGTTATTGGTATATAGGAATGCTTGTGATTTTTGCACGTTGATTGTGTATCCTGAGACTTTGCTGAAGTTGCTTATCAGCTTAAGGAGATTTTGGGCTGAGACAATGGGGTTTTCTAAATATACAATCATGTTGTCATCTGCAAACAGGGACAATTTGACTTTCTCTTTTCCTAATTGAATAGCCTTTATTTCTTTCTCTTGCCTGATTGCCCTGGCCAGAACTTCCAACACTGTTTTGAATAGGAGTGGTGAGAGAGGGCATCCCTGTCTTGTGCCAGTTTTCAAAGGGAATGCTTCCAGTTTTTGCCCATTCAGTATGATATTGGCTGTGGGTTTGTCATAAATAGCTCTTACTATTTTGAGATATGTCCCATCAATACCTAGTTTATTGAGAGTTTTTAGCATGAAGGGCTGTTGAATTTTGTCAAAGGCCTTTTCTGCATCTATTGAGATAATCATGTGGTTTTTTTCTTTGGTTCTGTTTATATGATGGATTACGTTTATTGATTTACGTATGTTGAATCAGCCTTGCATCCCAGGGATGAAGCCAGCTTGGTCATGGTGGATAAGCTTTTTGATGTGCTGCTGGATTCGGTTTGCCAGTATTTTATTGAGGATTTTTGCATCGATGTTCATCAGGGATATTGGTCTAAAATTCTTTTTTTTGTTGTGTCTCTGCCAGGCTTTGGTATCAGGATGATGTTGGCCTCATAAAATGAGTTAGGGAGGATTCCCTCTTTTTCTATTGATTGGAATAGTTTCAGAAGGAATGGTCCCAGCTCCTCTTTGTACCTCTGGTAGAATTTGGCTATGAATCCATCTAGTCCTGGACTTTTTTTGGTTGGTAGGCTATTATTGCCTCAATTTCAGAACCTATTATTGGTCTATTCAGGGATTCAAATTCTTCCTGGTTTAGTCTTTGGAGGGTGTATGTGTCCAGGTTTTTATCCATTTCTTCTAGATTTTCTAGTTTATTTGCATAGAGGTGTTTATAGTATTCTCTGATGGTAGTTTGTATTTCTGTGGGATCAGTGGTGATATTCCCTTTATCCTTTTTATTGCGTCTATTTGATTCTTCTCTCTTTTCTTCTTTCTTAGTCTTGCTAATGGTCTATCAATTTTGATCTTTTCAAAAAACCAGCTCCTGGATTCATTGATTTTTTGAAGGGCTTTTTGTGCCTCTATCTCCTTCACTTCTGCTCTGATATTAGTTATTTCTTGTCTTCTGCTAGCTTTTGAATGTATTTGCTCTTGCTTCTCTAGTTCTTTTAATTGCCATGTTAGGGTGTCAATTTTAGATCTTTTCTGCTTTTTCTTGTGTCCATTTAGTGCTATAAATTACCCTCTACACACTGCTTTAAATGTGTCCCAGAGATTCTGGTATGTTGTGTTTTTGTTCTCATTGGTTTCAAAGAACATCTATTTCTGCTTTCATTTCGTTACGTACCCAGTAGTCATTCAGGAGCAGGTTGTTCAGTTTCCATGTAGTTGAGTGGTTTTGAGAGAGTTTCTTAATCCTGAGTTCTAGTGTGATTGCACTGTGGTCTGAGAGACAGTTTGTTATAATTTATGTTCTTTTACATTTGCTGAGGAGTGCTTTACTTCCAACTATGTGGTCAATTTTGGAATAAGTGTGATGTGGTGCTGAGAAGAATGTATATTCTGTTGATTTGGGGTGGAGAGTTCTGTAGATGTCTATTAGGTCCGCTTGGTGCAGAGCTGAGTTCAATTCCTGGATATCTTTGTTAACTTTCTGTCTCGTTGATATGTCTAATGTTGACAGTGGGGTGTTAAAGTCTCCCATTATTATTGTGTGGGAGTCTAAGTCTCTTTGTAGGTCTCTAAGGACTTGCTTTATGAATCTGGGTGCTCCTGTATTGGATTCTTGTATATTTAGGATAGTTAGCTCTTCTTGTTGAATTGATCCCTTTACCATTATGTAATGGCCTTCTTTGTCTCTCTTGATCTCTGTTGGTTTAAAGTCTGTTTTATCAGAGACTAGTATTGCAACCCCTGCTTTTGTTTGTTTTCCATTTGCTTGGTAGATCTTCCTCCATCCCTTTATTTTGAGCCTATGTGGGTCTCCGCATGTGAGACGGGTCTCCTGAATACAGCACACTGATGGGTCTTGACTCTTTATCCAATTTGCCAGTCTGTGTCTTTTAATTGGAGCATTTAGCCCATTTACATTTAAGGTTAATATTGTTATGTGTGAATTTGGTCCTGTCATTAGGATGTTAGCTGGTTATTTTGCTCATTAGTTGATGCAATTTCTTTCTAGCATTGATGATCTTTACAATTTGGCATGTTTTTGCAGTGGCTGGTACCAGTTATTCCTTTCCATGTTTAGTGCTTCGTTCAGGAGCTCTTGTAAGGCAGACCTGGTGGTGACAAAATCTCTCAGCATTTGCTTGTCTGTAAAGGATTTTATTTCTACTTCACTTATGAAGCTTAGTTTGGCTGGATATGAAATTCTGGGTGGAAAATTATTTTCTTGAAGAATGTTGAATATTGGCCCCCACTCTCTTCTGGCTTGTAGAGTTTCTGCCAAGAGATCTGCTGTTAGTCTGATGGGCTTCCCTTTGTGGGTAACCTGACCTTTCTCTCTGGCTGCCCTTAACATTTTTTCCTTCATTTCAACTTTGGTGAATCTGACAATTATGTGTCTTGGAGTTGCTCTTCTCGAGGAGTATCTTTGTGATGTTCTTTGTATTTCCTGAATTTGAATGTTGGCCTGCCTTGCTAGGTTGGGGAAGTTCTCCTGGATAATATCCTGCAGAATGTTTTCCAACTTGGTTCCATTCTCCCCATCACTTTCAGGTACACCAGTCAGATGTAGATTTGGTCTTTTCTCCGTATTTCTTGGAGGCTTTGGAGGCTTTGTTCATTTCTTTTTACTCTTATTTCTCTAGACTTCTCTTCTTGCTTCATTTCATTCATTTGATCTTCAATCAGTGATACCCTTTCTTCCACTTGATCAAAGTGGCTACTGACGCTTGTGCATGCATCACATAGTTCTCGTGCCATGGTTTTCAGCTCCATCAGGTCACTTAAGGACTTCTCTACACTGTTTATTCTAGTTATCCATTCGTCTAATCTTTTTTCAAAGTTTTTAGCTTCTTTGCGATGGGTTCAAAAATCCTCCTTTAGCTTGGAGAAGTTTGTTATTACCGATCGTGTGAAGCCTTCTTCTCTCAACTCATCAAAGTTATTCTCCATCCAGCTTTGTCCTGTTGCTGGTGAGGAGCTGTGTTCCTTTGGAAGAGAAGAGGCACTCTGATTTTTAGAATTTTCAGCTTTTCTGCTCTGGTTTCTCCCCATCTTTGTGGTTTTATCTACCTTTGGTCTTTTATGATGGTAGCGTACAGATGGGGTTTTGGTGTGAATGTCCTTTCTGTTTGTTA
Source organism: Theropithecus gelada (assembly GCF_003255815.1). Classification (NCBI taxonomy): domain Eukaryota; kingdom Metazoa; phylum Chordata; class Mammalia; order Primates; family Cercopithecidae; genus Theropithecus; species Theropithecus gelada. Next base: position 61,457,410 of record NC_037678.1, read on the forward strand.
GTTTTCCTTCTAACAGTCAGGACCCTCAGCTGCAGGTCTGTTGGAGTTTGCCAGAGGTCCACTCCAGACCTGTTTGCCTGGGTATCACCAGTGGAGGCTGCAGAACAGAAAATATTGCAGAATGGCAGATGTTGCTGTCTGATCCTCCTTCTGAAAGCTTCGTCTCAGAGGGGCACCTGGCTGTATGAGGTGTCAGTCGGCCCCTACTGGGAGATGCTTCCTAGTTAGGCTACTTGGGGGTCAGGGACCCACTTGAGGCAGTCTGTCCGTTCTCAGATCTCAAACTCCATGCTGGGAAAACCACCACTCTTTTCAAAGCTGTCAGACAGGGACGTTTAAGTCTGCAGAAATTTCTGCTGCCTTTTGTTCAGCTATGCCCTGCCAGAGGTGGAGTCTACAGACGCAGGCAGGCCTCCTTGAGCTGCAGTGGGCTCCACCCAGCTCAGGCTTCCCGGCTGCTTTGTTTACTTACTCAAGCCTCAGCAATGGTGGATGCCCCTCCCCTAGCCTCGCTGCCACCTTGCAGTTCGATCTCAGACTGCTGTGCTAGCAGTGAGCAAGGCTCTGTGGGCTTGGGACCCTCCGAGCCAGGTGCGGGTATAATCTCCTGGTGTGCCGTTTGCTAAGGCTGTTGGAAAAGTGCAGTATTAGGGAGTGTCCTGATTTTCCAGGTACCGTCTGTCACAGCTTCCCTTTCCTAGGAGAGGGAGTTCCCCAACTCCTTGTGCTTCCTGGTTGAGGCGATGCCCCGCCCTGCTCCATGGGCTGCACCCACTCTCTGACAAGCCCCAGTGAGATGAACCTGGTACCTCAGTTAGAAATGCAGAAATCACCCGTCTTCTGCATCGTTCACGCTGGGAGCTGCAGACTGAAGTTGTTCCTGTTCGGCCATCTTGGAATCTCCCTGTGAAACAATAATTATAATTACTTTATACATAAGTAAATGAATCAACTCAGCTTTTGAAATAAGTTTCAAAGAGGGCTTAGCATAGTGGCTCATGCCTGTATTTCCAGCACTTAGGAAGGCCAAGGTGGGAGGATTATTTGAGCCCAGGAGTTCGAGACCAGCCTGGGCAACGTGGTAAGAGACCCTCACTACTACTATTTTTTGTCTCTACAAAAAATAAAAAACTAGACGGGTGTGTTGGCACATGCCTGTAATCCCAGCTACTCGAGAGGCTGAGGCAGGAGGATCACTTGAGTCCAGGAGGTCAAGGCTGCAGTGAGCCATAATCGCACCATTGCACTCCAGCTTTGGCAACAGAGGAAGACTTTGTTTGAAAAAGTAAAATAAAATGAAATATGTTTCAAAGAGCTCAGAGATGTAATAGTTTTTTATGAAACAATAAAGGTACCCAAAAAAATAATGAAGAAAAAGCACAGTTACAAGGTCGGGCACTCAAGGTGAGACCACACTTTGAGTTCTTGTACACAGATGGAGAATGTACAGGTTGCTGGGCCACAAAGTGGTTCTGTGGATTCCCTGACCCTCTGACCTTTGGTTTCATCTGAGTAACAATGGTCTGGGGTATGTACAGCCAGTAACTGTAAGGTGATCGCTTTTCTGTGGCCTAGAATAAGTGTGGCAGGCAAGGAAAGGCCACAGAGGCCTGGCTCTTACAGCAGCCAGTCTTCCCAGGCACCCCCGCCCACCCAACCCCTTCCGTTCACACACTGCAGCTAACTTGGTCCCTGGGCCTGGCTTGGAAGAGACAGAGGCATCATCTTGTTCTCATATGTGGGAAGGCTATGAAAAGAAAAACCCATGTTGGTCCAAAATGTAAACAAGAATTACACTAGGATCTTTTGTTCTCACTCTGACATGGTCAGAATTAATTTGGAGGTCCAAAAAGAGTGTGTTTTTGTTTTTTAATCTGAGTTACTTAATGCAACGATATGTAGTGGGTGGTGGGAATGAAACAAAAATACCTTGCTTAAGTCTATCAGTTGGTATTGGACCATCCCCAGGTCATTCTTCAGGGTCCAGTTTTTGTCATTAGGGGGTTCCTAACTCAGACTTCTCATCCAAGTTGCTGATTGAACTTACTGTGAAAACACCTAGATGGTAGAAGGCAAGCAGTGGAATGTCTCTGGGTATCTGAGAAATATACAGAAAGCACTTAAGAGAATTTAATCATTTTTTTCTCCCTTTCCTTAGATTGAATAGGGAAAACCTGCTTTCTGCAAACAACTGAAAAAGCTGCACTTACAAACTGTTTCTTTTGCCCTCATCGAGAAGCCGGAACTTGTATTGTGAGGCCCCTGATGGGACAAGCTCTCAACTGCTGATCACCCAGTGATTGTCACCATGGCCAGCAAGAGGAAATCCACCACACCATGCATGATCCCAGTGAAGACGGTGGTGGTGCAGGATGCCAGCATGGAGGCCCAGCCCGCTGAGACCTTGCCTGAAGGACCCCAGCAGGATCTGCCCCCAGAAGCACCTGTTGCCAGCAGTGAGGCAGCGCAGAACCCCAGCAGTACTGATGGCTCTACACTGGCCAATGGGCATCGGAGCACTTTAGATGGCTATTTATATTCCTGTAAATACTGCGATTTCAGATCCCATGATATGACTCAATTTGTGGGACATATGAACTCAGAGCACACAGACTTTAATAAAGACCCAACTTTTGTATGCAGTGGGTGCAGTTTTCTGGCAAAAAGCCCTGAGGGGCTTTCCTTGCACAATGCCACGTGTCACTCCGGGGAAGCCAGCTTTGTGTGGAATGTGGCCAAGCCAGACAATCATGTGGTTGTGGAGCAGAGCGTCCCTGAGAGCATCAGCACTCCTGACTTAGCAGGTGAGCCCAGTGCCGAAGGGGCCGATGGACAGGCAGAAATCATCATTACCAAAACTCCAATCATGAAGATAATGAAAGGCAAAGCTGAAGCCAAAAAAATTCATACACTCAAGGAGAATGTCCCTAGCCAGCCTGTGGGTGAGGCCTTACCAAAGCTGTCGACTGGAGAAATGGAGGTGAGAGAGGGGGACCATTCCTTCATCAATGGGGCAGTTCCAGTCAGCCAGGCATCTGCCAGCTCTGCAAAAAACCCCCATGCTGCCAACGGGCCCCTGATAGGAACAGTGCCAGTTTTGCCAGCTGGCATAGCACAGTTCCTCTCCCTCCAGCAGCAGCCCCCAGTGCATACCCAACACCATGCCCACCAGCCACTGCCCACAGCCAAGGCCCTTCCCAAAGTGATGATCCCCCTGAGCAGCATTCCAACGTACAATGCAGCCATGGACTCTAACAGCTTCCTGAAGAACTCCTTCCACAAGTTCCCCTACCCCACCAAAGCCGAGCTCTGCTATTTGACTGTGGTGACCAAATATCCAGAAGAACAGCTCAAGATCTGGTTCACAGCCCAAAGGCTGAAGCAGGGGATCAGCTGGTCCCCTGAGGAGATTGAGGATGCCCGGAAAAAGATGTTCAATACAGTCATCCAGTCTGTGCCTCAGCCCACAATTACGGTTCTAAATACCCCACTCGTCGCCAGTGCTGGCAATGTACAGCATCTCATCCAGGCCGCTCTCCCAGGTCATGTTGTGGGGCAGCCAGAGGGTACAGGAGGGGGACTTCTGGTCACTCAGCCATTGATGGCCAATGGGTTGCAAGCAACAAGTTCCTCTCTCCCCCTCACGGTAACATCTGTGCCCAAGCAGCCAGGTGTGGCACCCATTAACACTGTGTGTTCAAATACAACGTCAGCTGTGAAGGTGGTCAATGCGGCCCAGTCGCTCCTCACGGCCTGTCCCAGTATAACTTCCCAAGCCTTCCTTGATGCTAGCATCTACAAAAACAAGAAATCTCATGAACAGCTGTCAGCTCTGAAAGGGAGCTTCTGTCGGAACCAGTTTCCAGGGCAGAGCGAAGTCGAGCATCTCACCAAAGTGACGGGCCTCAGTACCAGAGAGGTACGGAAATGGTTCAGTGACCGTAGATACCACTGCCGGAACTTGAAGGGCTCCAGAGTGATGATGCCTGGAGATCACAGCTCCATGATCATTGACTCTGTACCAGAGGTGTCCTTCTCCCCATCGTCCAAGGTCCCTGAGGTAACCTGCGTCCCGACAACAGCCACACTAGCAACCCACCCTTCTGCCAAACGACAATCTTGGCATCAGACTCCTGACTTCACACCAACCAAATACAAGGAGAGAGCCCCTGAGCAGCTTAGAGCCCTGGAGAGCAGTTTTGCACAAAACCCTCTTCCTCTTGATGAGGAACTGGACCGCCTGAGAAGTGAAACCAAAATGACCCGACGAGAAATTGATAGCTGGTTTTCAGAGAGACGGAAAAAAGTGAATGCGGAGGAGACCAAGAAGGCCGAGGAGAATGCCTCTCAGGAGGAAGAGGAGGCTGTTGAGGATGAGGGTGGAGAAGAGGATTTGGCCAGTGAGCTAAGGGTATCTGGTGAAAATGGCTCTCTGGAAATGCCCAGCAGTCATATCTTGGCAGAGCGCAAAGTCAGCCCCATTAAAATCAACCTGAAGAACCTGCGGGTCACTGAAGCCAATGGCAGGAATGAGATTCCAGGGCTGGGTGCCTGTGACCCTGAGGATGATGGGTCAAACAAACTGGCAGAGCAGCTCCCAGGCAAAGTGAGCTGCAAAAAGACTGCCCAGCAGCGGCACTTGCTGCGGCAGCTCTTTGTCCAGACACAGTGGCCGAGCAACCAGGACTATGACTCCATCATGGCCCAGACAGGTCTGCCGCGGCCGGAGGTGGTGCGCTGGTTTGGAGACAGCAGGTACGCACTGAAGAATGGCCAACTCAAGTGGTACGAAGACTATAAGCGAGGCAACTTTCCACCAGGTCTACTGGTAATTGCCCCTGGCAACCGGGAGCTCCTGCAGGACTATTACATAACACACAAGATGCTGTATGAAGAGGACCTGCAGAACCTCTGTGACAAGACTCAGATGAGCTCCCAGCAGGTCAAGCAGTGGTTTGCTGAGAAAATGGGGGAGGAGACCAGAGCCGTGGCAGACACAGGCAGTGAGGACCAGGGCCCTGGTACTGGTGAGCTCACAGCAGTTCACAAAGGGATGGGTGACACCTATTCAGAGGTGTCTGAGAACAGTGAATCGTGGGAGCCCAGTGTCCCTGAGGCCAGCTCAGAGCCCTTTGACACATCGAGTCCCCAGGCTGGACGTCAGCTCGGTAAGGAGTCCACAGGGGTCATGGCTATCCTATGTGGGTAAGGGGCGGATGCACTTATGGTTGGGCGCTGAATTTACTGCACATGGGCATCTGCTGTCTCTAAGACTGCCTGGCAGCAGCATTAACTGCCTGGCTGCTTCAGAGGACAACTAGCAGCAGGAGCCATAGGAACATAATATGATAAATGGTTGAGAGCTGTTTTTTGTTTCATGTGTTTTTAAAAACCTGCACAGGGGAAGGAACATGGTGACCCTAAAGGGTCCAAGCTTTTCTAGCCATTTCTTAGCAATAGGAAACAGGTCAAAACATCCTCTGAGTCAGGCAGATCCACAGCCACTGGGTAGGAGAGAGCAATAGGACATGAGTTGAAATTCAGCTCAAATTGATGAACAAAAGCAAAGAGAGCCTTTAATTGTCCTTAGATACATAATATGCTTTTTTCCAGTGATGAAAGTCTTGTGTTTCTCTCGTTATTCCTGATGTAGAAGAAATGTTTATTATAATGGGAAATCACTTTCCTTCTTTGACACATATGGAATCAAAAGCTTGAATTTTGTTCCTCAGTTTCTCTAGATCATACTCAAAAGCAAAATGTATTATAGAAGGTTATTTTTATTTAAGACATAGTTTTGAAGCCACAGACAAGTCATGTTATTACGTGTTGATTTTCTAGGTTCCTGGTCACTGAGTTCCCAGCCTCTCCCTTCCCTCCTTACCCTTTGACATTTGTGTTCTCATTAGAGACCCCATCAGAGGGCAGCCAGAAGCTCAGGTGAGAGCCAGGAGGGCGGAGTATTGTAGAAGCTGAAGGGATTGGGGGTTCCAAAATGGCAGTGTTGCCAGTTGAGTTGGCAATGGTGGGAGGGGGTACAGGAGACAGTATCTCTGGTGTTGGGCAGTGTGATGGTTCCCTGGTGACTTTGGCATGAGCTGCCTCAGTGTGGGGCCTTGTGTTTGGCACCTCATCCCCAGGGCCAACCGTCGTGCCCTATCCCTCAGAAATCCCACAGAATTTCCTGGATGGTGTTCCATTGTTTCCATACAATAGCCAACGATTGTTGTTTGTTTATTTTGGCCTGGCAAATCCCAGCTCCTCCATCCCAGTTGCTTTCTACTTAGGATGTCTTAAAAAGGACAAAATTCTTTTTCTTTCTCTGAATATTTTAAATTCATTTGAACACAACAATTTGAAACATAGTTATGCTGTTATTTCTTTACTCAGTTAAGGAAAAAGAGACTTCCTTGTTGGCCCATAATTTGGTGGGGTGGTGGGGGCAGGGAGTACCACGTCATCCATCGGTTTAGCATTTGCAGAAAGCCTATTCTTCTCATGTTCACATACTAAGGCAAAATCCAGTTCCACAAAGCCCACAGTGAGAGCAAACACCTGGTGGAGCCTAAAGTCACTAGTCAGCAGTTAGGGTTGGAGTACACAGGGCCACTGGCTCCCTTATGGCCTCCTCCAACTCCAGACATGTTTTCAGTAGGGCAAGAGTACAACAAAACACTCCCCTCCTTTGGGGCCCACAGCTCACAGCCTGCTTTATAAAGTAGCTGGTGGCACACCCTGGAGTCAGAACAACAGGTTTTTACAGCTGGTTTGACCTTTTTATAATGCAGAGCAGGTAGTCTCTCCTGCAAGTCTTGTCCAAGTTGCTAAGTTGGCCATTATGTTCTACCCAGCTCTATGCTTCTTGTGATACACCAGTAGGCCAGGGTGTCATGCTTAAGAGAGATGAGGCTGTTTGAACAAGTTTATTACAAAAGCTTACATGGAGAATGATGTTATGGAAGATGGCAGTAGCAGCACCAGGAATCCTTTCCTCCACCAAAACAATTGAACTGGCAGTAAATGTCTCAGGCAACTGTTTTGGGACTCAGAAGTCTAGTTGAACACTTGCAACATCCAGGGAAGAGCTTGATAGAGAGGCTTATAAATTTTGATGGAGTTTTTTTTTGTTTCACATAGCAGCATCCCCAAGCTCTGCAGTAGGCAACTGTGGAAAATGTTCCTGGTGCAGACTGTTGGTGCCAGGGTGGGCAATAACAACTTTGTCCTCCAAAAGTCAAGTTTTTGTGGCCAGGTGTGGTGGCTCATAACTGTAATCCCAGCACTTTGGGAGGCTGAGGTGGGTGGATCACTTGAGGTCAGGAGTTTGAGATTAGCCTGGCCAACATGGTAAAACCCCGTCTCTATTAAAAATACAAAAATTATCCAGGCATGGTGGTGAGTGCCTATAGTCCCAGTTATTTGGGAGGCTGAGGCAAGAGAATCACTTGAACCTGGGAGGCAGAAGTTGCAGTGAGCCAAGATGACACCACTGCGTTCTAGTCTGGGCAACAGAGTGAGGCTCCATCTCAAAAAAACATATATATATATAAAGTTTTTATGTTTTGATTGCTGATTACTGCATTTAATCACTGAGGGGGCCAGTGCAGAGGCTGATCATTGTCTCAGCTCCCTTGGGCAGAAGGAGCTTTCTAGCCACAAGGGGTTTTAAAGAGACAGTACCTTTTTTTTTTCTTTATTCCTCCTTTTGGCAAGCCAGATATTTAAGGAAATCTTAGGTCACTGGTTAACCACAGAGATATCACAACAGAAACTTCACTGACCCCATACCGCAAAGAATACACACTTCACAGAAATAGTTGGAAAAGTCACAAATAGTTGGCTCTAGCCCTCAATAAACAAAAATCAACAATCTCTGAGGCATGAGAGAATTAGATTCTCAGTTACCACAATGTAATACTCATAATGTCCAGTTCTCAACAAAAAATTACAAAACATGAAAAGAAATAGAAAAATATGGTCTATTCACAGGAGAAAAATTGACAGACACCATCCTTGAGGAAGGCCATTGGGATTATTACCCAAAGACATTAAATCATCTATCCTAAGTATGTTCAATGAGCTAAAGGAAACCATGGACAAAGAACTAAAGGAAATCAGGAAAACTGTGCATGAACAAAATGAGAATATCAATAAAGAGATAGAAATTATAAAAAGGAACCAAACAAATTCTAGAGCTAAAATGTATAATCCCTAAAATGGAAAACATACTAGAGGGATTCAACAAAGATTTGGGCATGCAAAAGAAGAGAAGAGTGAATTTGAAGAGAAAATAATTGAAATTATCCAAAGGAACAGAAAGAAAAAAATATATAGAAAAAAAACCTGAAAGAGCTGTGGGACATCATCAAACATACTAATATACTCATATATTCATATAGTTATTATATTCATTAGTATATTCATACTAATATACTCATATAGGAATCCCAGAAAAAGAAAAGGGACAGAAAGAATATTTCAAGAAATAATGATAGAAAATTTCCCAAACCTGATGAAAGACATGAATCTACACATCCAAAAAGCTAATAAAATCCAAGCAGGATGAACTCAGGTCCACAAGACATACTAGAATTGTCAAAACCTAAAGACAGGATTTTGAAAGCAAGAGAGAAGCAACTCGTCACATACAAAGACTTTTCGACAAGATTAACAGCCAATTCATCAAAAACCTTGGAAGCCCAAAGGCAGCAAGATGATATATCTCAAGTCGTGAAAGAAAAAAAAAACCTCTAAACCAAGATTTCTATATATGGCAAAACTGTCTTTCAAAAATGAAAGAGAAATCCAGACATTTCGAAATAAAATTGAAGGAGTTATTTCTAGTAGACGTGCCCTAGCAGAAATGCAAAAGGGAGTCCTTCAGGCTGAAATGAAAGGATACTGAACAGAAACTTGAAGCCATAAGAAAAAATAAAGAGCAGTAGTTAAGATAACTTTAGAGGTAAATATAAGAGCCAGTACTATTGTACTTTTGGTTTATAACTTTTTCTCTTTGTGCTTTATAATTTAAAAGACAAATTCATTAAAAAATTATAAATCTATATTAATGGGCATAGAATGTAGTAAGATGTAATCTGTGTAATAAAACAAATTAGTGCATTGCAAACAAAACAATCAAAACAGTACATTATGAACAAATAAATACAAGAGGAAGTAGTAATGGAATTGAGGAATCAAAAACGTATAAGACAAATGAAAAACAAATAGCCAAATGGCAGATTTAAATCCTTGATCAGTAATCACATTAAATGTAAAGGGATTAAGCTCTTCTATTAAAAAGAAAGATTGGCAGATTGGAGTAAAAAAAATAAAGTGTTTATATGCTGTCTTAAGAGACTCATGTTAGATATAAGGACACAAGGAGGTTGAAAGTAAAAGGATAGAAAAAGATACACCTAGAAAATAGTAACCATATGACAGCTGAGGTGGCTATATTATCACTAGACAAAATCTATTTTTTCCTGGAGAAAAATATATATAGTAAATATACAATTATATATTATATATAACTTCCATATGTTATATATATGTTAACATATGCATATGTTATATATATAAAATATATAATTTAGAATTAGCCAGCCAGACTCAGCTGAGATAATCCCAGTTTTGTTGGCAATATAGAAAGCATTGTAATCAGGAGCCAGTTGAACATATGCCTTCTTCTCTCCATCAGCCCTGATCAGTGTGTTGACTTTGATCACATCAGTGTCATAGAGCTGCTTCACAGCCTGTCTGATCTGGTGCTTTTTGGATTTTAACGTCCGCAGTGAACACAGGTGTATTGTTGTCTTCTGTCGTCTTCATGGCAGACTCAGTGGTCACTGGTCAGTGAGAACTTGATGATGGCATAGTGGTCAAACTTATTTCTCCTGGTAGTGCTCTTCTGAGGATACTGAGGCTGCCTTTGGAGTCATAATGTCTTGGGCCACAGGAAGGTGGGTGATGTGTGGATCTTTTTTTTTGTTGTTGGCTATGTGGATGCCTTTCAGCACTACCTTCTTGGCCTTCAAAGTCTTCACTTTGGGATCAGCTTTAGGAAAGCCAAGAGCTTCCTTCTTCACCTCCAGCATGCTCTTTTGAAAAAGGCACACAAAATAAACTTTAAATCAAGAAAGGTTACAAAAGACAAAGAAGGATATTATATTGATAAAAGATGTACTATATATCTCTAACAGAGCTCCAGAACATGTGAAACCAAAATGACAGAATTAAAGGGAGAGAGATACAAAAATAGTTGGAGACTTTAATACTCCATGTCCAACAATGGATATAGAAACCAGATAGAAGATCAGTCGGGAAACAGAGGATTTGAACAGCACTCTAAGCAAATTAGACCAAATAGACATAAACGGAATACCACCCAACAACAGCAGAATACACAGTCTTCTCAAATTTACATGGAATATTCTCCAGGATAAACCATATGTTAAGCCATGAAACAAGTGTTAATAAATTTTTAAAAACTGAAATTATACAGAGTGCATTTCCAATTTCAGTGGAATGAAACTAGACATTGAAAATAGAAAACTGGAAATACATAAATATGTGGAAATTAGCACACTATTTAAAAACTAGTGGGTCAAAGAAGAAATCATAAGGGAAATTAAAAAATACCTTGAGACAAATGAAAACACAACATACCAGAACTTATGGCACATAGTGAGAGCAATCCTAAGAGGTAAATTTGTAGTAAATGCATACATTAAAAAAGAAGATCTCATGCTGGCTGCAGTGGCTCATGCCTGTAATCCCAGCACTTTGGGAGGCTAAGGTAGGAAGATCACTGGAGGTCAGGAGTTCGAGACCAACCTGGCCAACATAGTGAAACCCTGTCTCTACTAAAAATACAAAAATTAGCTGGGCATGGTGGCAGGCGCCTGTAATCCCAGCTACTAGGGAGGCTGAGACGAGAGAATCATTTGAACCCAGGAGGCAGAGGTTGCAGTGAACTGAGGCCACACCATTGCACTCCAGCCTGGGCAACAAGAGTGAAACTCTGTCTCAAAAAATAAAAAATAAAACTCAGTCGGGCATGGTGGCTTGCACCTATATCCCAGTGCTTTGGGACACCAAGGCAGGAGAATCACTTGAGGCCAGGAGTTTGAGACCTGCCTGGGTAACAAAGTAAGATCCTGTCTCTGCAAAAAAAGTAAAAAAAATAGCCAGGTGTGGTGGCATGTTCTTGTAGTGCCAGCTACTCAGGTGTCTGAGCTGGGAGAATTGTTTACCAGGAGTTTGGGCTTATAGTGAGCTATGCTTGCACCACTGCATTCCAGCCTGGGTGACAATGTGAGACCCCATGTCTTAAACTTTTTTTTTAAAGATCTCAAATCAGTAACCTAAATGTACACTTTACAGAACTAGAAAAGAGCAAACAAAACCCAAATTTACCAGAAGGAAGGAAATAAAGGTTAGAGCAGAGATAGAGAATCAATGAAACCAAAAGTTGGTTCTTGAAAAAACAAAACTGACAAACCTTTAAATAAGAATGAAAGAAAAGACTTAAATTACTAACATCAGAAAGGAAAGAGGGGATGTTACATTTTCACATGAATATATTTTCACAAGAATATAAGAGACTACTATTAACACTTATGTGCCAATAAATTGGGTAACCTAGATGAAATTCCTAGAAACCCACACTCTCCCAAAATCAACTGATGAAGAAATAGAAAACCAAAATATATCAATAATTGGTAAGAAGATTGAATCTGTTATCAGAAACATTCCAACAGTGAAAAGTCTAGGACCCCTGGTGAATTCTTCCAAATATTGAAAGAAGAATTAACACACCAGTTCTCCTCAAACTCCTCCAAAAATATTAAAGAGGAGTAAACGCTTCTTAACTCATGAGGTCACCATTACCCTGACACCAAAGCAAGACAAGGGCACTACAAGAAAAGAAATCTACAGACTAATATCCCTTATGAATATAGATAAGAAAATCCCCAACAAAATAGCAAGCCAAATTCAGCAGCATACTAAAAGGATTATACCTCACGACCAAGTGGGATTTATCCCTGCAATGCAAGGATTGCCTGGCACATGAATATCAATGTAATACACCACATTAAAAGAATAAAGAGAATAAAACACATCATCCTAATTCAAGCAGAAAGAGCGTCTGACAAGTCAACATGCTTTCGTGACGATAAACATTCAATAACTAGGAATATGACAATATGATAAAGACCATATATGAAAAACCCGCAATTAACATCATACTCAACAGTGGTGAAAGACCAAAAACTTTTCCCCTAAAATCAGGAATGAAATAAAGATGCCCACTTTTGCCACTTCTGTTCAAAACAGTATTGGAAGTTCTAGCCAGAACAGTTAGGCAAAATAAATAAATAAATAAATAAATAAAAGTATCCAAGTTCGAAAGAAAGAAGTAAAATGATCTTTGTTCACAGATGACATGGTCATATATGTAGAAACTTGAGGCCAGGTGCAGTGGCTCACACCTGTAATCTCAGCACTTTGGGAGCCCAAGGCAGGCAGATCACGAGGTCAAGAGATCGAGACCACCCTGGCCAACATGATGAAACCCTGTCTCTACTAAAAATACAAAAATTAGCTGGGCATGGTGGCACATGCCTTTAGTCCCAGCTACTAAGGAGGCTGAGGCAGGAGACTCACTTGAGCCTGGCAGGCGGAGGTTGCAGTGAGCTGAGATCATGCCACTGTACTCCAGCCTGGTGACAGAGTGTGACTCCTTCTCAAAAAAAACAAGCAAAAAACTTGAATCCACAAAAAAAAAAAAAAAAGAAAGTTAAGAGCTAATAAATAAACTTGGCAAAGCTGCAGGATATAAAATCACAAAAATCAGTTGTATTTAGCTGGGCACAGTGACATAACTGTAGTCCCAGCTACTTGGGACGCTGAGGCAGGAATTCAAGGAGGCCAGCCTGGGTAACATAGTGAGACCCTATCTGTTTAAAAAAATTGGTTGTATTTTTATGCACTTGCAATGAACAATCTGAAAAGAAAATTTTAAAGATGGTATCATTTACAATGGCATCAAAAAGAAAAAGTGCTTAGGAATAAATTTAACCAAGGAGGCAAAAGAAGTGTGTCTTGAAAACTACAAAATGTTGCTGTAAAACATTAAAGACGACCTAAATAAATAGAAAGATATCCCATGTTCATGGATTGACATTAAGATGTAGATACAACCCAAAGCCAACTACAGAGTCAATGTAAAATCTATCAAAAGCATAGTCACATTTTTACAGAAATAAGAAAATCCAGGAAGACCCAACCAAAATGGCTGACGAGAGGCATTTTGTACTCGCCTCTTCCATTAAGAACAAAAATAGAGAGTAATCACACTTTGAATAGATTATCCAAGACAGAACACTGGAAATCACAGAAAAGAGACAGGAAACAAGGAAGGAAAAAGAAGCAAGGCAGCTTGTTCAGCTGGGATTGGCAGGGAACGGAGAGAGACCCCCCAGCATGGGGAAAAGGTAAGCGAGAGACCCTCAGTGGTCCACATTTCCACCATGAAAGGATTCTGCAGTTCTAGCCATGGGAGAGCTCCTCAGCCCTTGCAGTCCCTGAAATATAACATGGGCGGTGTCAGGAGATAGTTCAATGGCACTACTCCAGAAGGGAGCTTGCACTGGGTCCCCCACACTTCCTGAGAACTAAACAGCTACAGCAAGATGCCGTTTAAAGCCCAGTCCCCAAAAGACTGTACACTGTCCTGGAGTCCCTGGGTGCCAGGGCTGAGGTGTAAGAGAACTGCAAACTGTTTTCCCCAGAGCTGAGGTGCAAGTGACTGTGAGTTACTGCAGCTGGGGCCGAAGCACTACAAGGCATATGCTCTTGCTGTTGTGGCTGAGGCACAACTATAGTGCCAGCTACCATAGCAGGGGCTGAGGCACCAGTGCCACTGGAGCTGAGTGAGATGTGAGTGGCACATACATTCCCCACTGGCCAGTAACCCCATGCTCCCCAACGGAAGGCAGTAGTACAGCACTGCCACTCCCTATCCAAGCATTCTGAAGGTGGCCTAGGGATTGCCCTGCCCCTGCCCACCTTGGTTGGCAGCTGCACACATCAGAGGGAGCCTGAGGATTAGACTGCCCAGCCTAGCCCACTACCATTGGCACCTGAATGCTCTTTTTGGGTGCCTGAGGTTGTTGGGGCTTACCCACCTGGCTACTACTACCTATATGTACCACTTGTGGGCCTGGAGAATGGGCCGCTCAGCCTGTTGCAGCCACTGCCAACACAAACACATATCACTTGGGACCCAGAGGGTCATTTCAACACTGTCACTGCCATCTCCCATGCCACGCCAGCTGCCCAGGGGCCTGAGAACCTGCCCACATGCCTGGGAACTGCTGCCACTACTGACATCCGAGTAAGCCACCCGAAAGCCCAAGAATTAGCCTGCTTGGACCCACTGACACTGGTGCCATCGTATGCTGCTCTGGGGTCCAAAGACAGACATGCTTAGCCCACTGCTGCTACCACTGGTGCCTGGAGAATGGCCCACCTGGCATTCCAGTCCTTAGCAAAATTTTACCATAGCTTCCACTAATAACTACTGAGCCACTGAGGAAATCACAGATACCACTGAGGCTATTTATAGCCAAAGATATCATGCAGAGACTACACTACTGCACATACCAAGAATCAAAGCCAAAGTGTCCTACCCAGCCGACACCATAGATACATCTAGGAAAAAGTCCTCCCCTACAGATGGAAATACAGAAAATTGGAAGAAGCAGCTGTTACACTGGATGTGCAGATATCAACATAAGGACACAATAAACATGAAAAAGCGAGGAAATACGACACCTCCAAAGGAACACAATAAATTTCCAGCAATAGATTCCAATGAAAAATAAACTCACAAAATCCCAGAAAAAGAATTCAAATTTTTGAGTGTAAGGAAGCTCAGTGAGATGTAAGAGAATGTGAAAAAGAAATAAAAACAATTTGGGAAATGAATGATAATTTTTATCAAAGAGATATGTGTCATAAGCAAATTCTGGAACAGAAGACTTCATGAAACAAAGTACAGAATACAATTGAAAGCTTCAACAATATATTAGATCAAGCAGAAAAAAAAAGTCTTAGAGCTGGAACACAGGTCTTTTGACATAACTCAGAAATAAAAAAAGAATAAAGAAAAATGAGCAAAGCCTTTGTGACATATGGGACACAATAAAGCAACTACATATCTAAATTATTGGAATCCCAGAAGGTTAAGAGAAAATGAAAGAGTGAGAAAACCTGTTTAATGAAACAATATTAATAGGTGAAAAACTTCCCAAATCTCAAAAGAGATTTAGACATCTAGATATAGGAGGCCCTGATAGCCGCTAAACAGATACAGTGCAAAAAGGTTTTCTCCATGGCATATTATAGTCAAACTGTCTAAAGTCAGATGATTCTAAGGACAGCAAGAGAAATGTGTCTAAGCAACTATAAAGGAAGCCCCATCAGACTAACAGTGGATTTCAGCAGAAACCTTACAGATCAGGAGAAAATGAGATGATATATCAACAGGGCTGAAGGGGAAAAAAAGTAAGCCAAGGATACTATGTCTAGCAAAATTACCCTTCGTAAATGAAGGAGAAATAAAGTATTTCCAAGACAAGCAAAAGCTGAGACAATTTATCACCACTAGACTGGCCGTACAAGAAATGCTCACAGGAGTCCTCAACATGGAAGTGAAAGCACAACATTTAACATTATGTAAAACACACGAAAGTATAAAACTCACTGGCAAAGCAAACACACAGATGAGGAAAAGACTCAAATGCTACCACCACAGAAAACCACCAAACTACAATGCCAAACAAAAAGGAACAAAAAATACATAAAACAATTAGAAAACTACACTATAACAATAATAGAACCTCACATGTCAGTAATCCGTGAGTGGGCATGGTGACTTATGCCTGTAATTCCAGCACTTTGGGAGGCCAAGGTGGGCCGATCACCTGAGGTCAGGAGCTTGAGACCAGCCTGGCCAACATAGTGAAACCCCATCTCTAAAAATACAAAATTAGCCAGGCATGGTGGCACATGCCTGTAATCCCAGCTACTCAGGAGGCTGAGGCAGGAAAATTGCTTGAACCCAGGATGCAGAGGTTGCAGTGAGCTGAGATTGCACCCCTGTGCATCAGCCTGAGCTACAAGAGCGAAACTCTGTCTCAAAAAATTATCATGTGGCATTTGTACCAGAAATGCAAGGATGGTTTAACATACACCATTCAGTAAATGTGGTACATCACATCAACAGAATGAAGAGCAAAAATTGTATGGTTATCTCAATAAACACAATAAAAGCATTTGATAAAATTCAACATGGCTTCATGATAAAAAAAAAAAAAAAACACTCAGAAAACTGCATAGAAAGAAGATAGTAAAGGCCATAAACGATAAACCCACCACTAATACCATATTAAATGGGGAAAAACTGAAAATACCTCTTCTGAGAACTGGAACATGACAAGGATGCTCACTTTCACCACTCTTATTCAACATAGTACTGGAAGTTCTAGCCAGAGAAATCAGGCAAGAGAAAGAAATAAAAGGCATCCAAATTGGAAAAGAGAAAGTCAAATTGTCCCTTTTTGCAGATGACATGATCTGATACTTAGAAAAACCAAAAAGACTCCACCAAAAATCTCTTATGGCTGATAAGCAAATTCAGCACAGTTGCGGGATATAAAGCTAACATACAAAAATCAGAGTTTCTATACACCAATAATAAAATAGCTGAAAAAGAAATCAAGAAGGTAATCTGATTTACAACAGCTACCAAAATAAATAAATAAATAAATAAAAATAAATTTAATCAAGTAAGTAAAAGATCTCTGCAAGGAAAACTGTAAAACACTGATGAAAGAAACTGAAGAGGACACAAACAAATGGAAAGACATCCCATGCTTATGGATTGGAAAAATTAATATTAAAATGACCATACTGTCCAAAGCAATCTACAGATTCAATGTAATTGCTATCAAAATACCAATGTAATTTTTTGACAGAAGTAGAAAAAACCCTAAAATTTGTACAGGACCAAGAAAGAGCTAAAACAGTCAAAGCAATCCTGAGCAAAAAGAACAAAGCTGTAGGCATCACATTACCTGACTTCAAAATATATCACAAGGCTATAGTAACCAAAACAGCATGGTATTGGTACAAAAATACACCCACAGACCAAAGGAAAAGAAAATAGAACCCAGAAATAAAGCCACATATTTACAGCCAGCTGATTTTCAACAAACGTGCCAAGAACATGCAATGAGGAAAGGATATCCTCTTCAATAAATGATGCTGGGAAAATTCGATATCCATAAGCAAAAGAATAAAACTGGACCTGTATCTCTCACCATATACAAAAGTCAACTCAAGACGGATTAAAGATTTAAATATAAGACCTTGAATTATGAAACTACTAGAAGAAAACTTAGGGCAGAACACTTCAGGACATTGGTGTGAGCAAAGATTTTATGGCTAAGACCTGAAAAACATAACTAAAACAAAAATTGACAAAGGGAACTATATTAAACTAAAAATCTTCTGCATAGCAAAGGAAATAATCAACAGAGTACAGAGAAAACATGTTGAGTGGGAGAAAGTATTTGCAAAACTCTTCATCCAACAAAGGACTAATATCTAGATATAAGGAATTCAACAAAAAAAATATTAAAAAGTGGGCAAAAGGTGGGGCACAGAGGCTAATGCCTATAATCCCAATACTTTGGGAGGCCGAGGTAGGTGGATCACTTGAGCCCAGGAGTTCAAGACCAGCGGGCAACATGATGAAACCCCATCTCTACAAAAAATACAAAAATTAACTGGGTGTAGTGGCACATACCTGTAGTCCCAGCTACTCAGGAGGCTGAAGTGGGGAGATCACTTGAGCCCAGGAGGTTGAGACTGCAGTGAGATGTGGTTGTGCCACTGCACTCCAGAGCCTGGGTGACAAAGCAAGACCCTGTCTCCAAAAGAAAAGGTGGGGGGGGGGGGGGTGGGGGGGCAAAAGACATGAATAGATAATTCGCAAAAGAAGACATACACATGGCCAATAAGTATATTAAGAAATGCTCAACATCACAAAAGGGAAATACAAATCAAAACTACAATGAGATACCATTTTATCCCAGTTAGAATGACTATTATTAAAAAGACAAAAAATAATAGAACTAGAGGTCATGTTCATTGGAATATCCCAGGCACAGAAAGACAAATACATGTTCTTACTCATATGTGGCAGCTAAAACACTTGATTTCATGGAGATAGAGAATAGAATGATAGATAGCACAGGCTGGGAAGGGTGTGAGAGTAGAAGGGGGAAATGAAGAAAGGTTGATAAATGGGTATAGACTTATAGTAGATAGAAGAAACAAATGTTAGTTTAATAGCTAATGTTAAATAGCAGACTAGCGTGACTATGGTTAGCAACAATATATTGTATATTTCAAAGTAGCTAGAAGAGAGGACTTGAAATGTTACCAACACATAGAAATAATAAATACTAAGGTGATGGGTACCCTAAATATGCTGACTTGATCATCACACATTCTGTGCATGTAAAAAATATTCACATGTACCCCATAAATATGTAAACTATCAATTAAAAAAGAAAAATCCATCCTAAAGTTTATATAGAATCTCAGGGGACCCCAAATAGACAAAACAAATTGAGAAAAAACAAAGTTGAAGGAGTCACACTTACTTGATTTCAAATTGTACTACAAAGCTACAGTAATCAAAACAGTGTAGTACTGGCATAAGGAGAGACATAGAACCAATGGAATAAAATAAAAAGCCCAGAAATCCCCACGTTATGGTCAATTGATTTTTGACAAGGGCGCAAAGACCATTCAATGGGAAAAGAGTCTTTTCACCAAAAGATGCTGGGAAAACTAGATATCTACATGCAAAAGAATGAAATTGTACTCTTACCTTGTACTATATACAGAAATTTACTTAAAATAGGTCAAAGAATTAAACAAAAAAGCTAAAGCTATAAAATGCTTAGAAGAAAGAAAACAGAATCCTTCCAGATTTTTGATTAGTCAATTATTACCTTTTTTTTTTTTTTTTTTTTGAGACAGGATCTTGCTCTGTTGCCCAGGCTGGAGTGGTACAATCAAAGCTACTGCAGCTTCAGACTCCTGGGCTCAAGCAGTCATCCCACCTCAGCCTCTTGAGTAGCTAGGATTATAAGTGTGCACTCCTGGCTAATTTTATTACTATTTTGTGTGTGTGTGGACAGGATCTCGCTATGTTGCCCAGGCTGGTCTTCAACTCCTGACTTCAAGCAATTCTCCCCAGCCTCCCAAAGTGCTGAGATTACAGGCATAAGCTACCCCATCTGGCCAGGCAATGATTTTGTATGTATGACACCCAAGGCATAGGCAACAAAAGAAAAAAATAGATAATTTGGATTATGTCAATATCTAAAAATTTTGTGTTTCAAAGAACACTGTTAAAAGAAGGAAAAGAACCCATAGAATGGGAGAAAATAACTGAAAATCATACATCTGATAAGAGATTTATATTCAGAATATGTATAGAACTCCTAAAACTGAACAACAAAACCAATTCAAAAATGGGCAAATGATTTAAATAGACATTTCTTTTTTTTTTTTTTTTTTTGAGATGGAGTCTCGCGCTGTCGCCCAGGCTGGAGTGCAGTGGCCGGATCTCAGCTCACTGCAAGCTCCGCCTCCCGGGTTCACGCCATTCTCCGGCCTCAGCCTCCCGAGTAGCTGAGACTACAGGCGCTGCCACCTCGCCCGGCTATTTTTTGTATTTCTTAGTAGAGACGGGGTTTCACCGTGTTAGCCAGGATGGTCTCGATCTCCTGACCTCGTGATCCGCCCATCTCGGCCTCCCAAAGTGCTGGGATTACAGGCTTGAGCCACCGCGCCCGGCCTTAAATAGACATTTCTTATAGGAAAATATACAAATGGCCAATAAGTACATGAAAAGACAAACATTAGGCATTAGGGAAATGCAAATAAAAACCACAGTGTGATACCACTTCACACTTAAGATGGCTGTTACAAACACACACTCAGAGAAAACAATGTATTGGGAGGATGTGGAGAAACTGGATCCCTTGTGCATTGCTGGTGGGAATATAAAATGGTACAGCCCCTTGGGAAACAACTTTGTGGTTCTTTAAGAAGGTGAATATAGAATATTACCATATGATCCAGCAATTTCACTCCTAGGTATACACCCCAAGGACTGAAAACAGGGACTCACATATGCATGTACACCAGTGTTCTTAGTGGCATTATTCACAGTAGCCAAAAGGTGGAAACAACTCAAGTACTTACCACCAGATGAATAAACAAAATGTGGCATGTATACATACAGTAGGGTATTATTCAGCCAAAAGAGGAATAAAATTCTGATACATCCTACAACATGGATGGACCTTGAAAACATTTTTGCTAAGTGAAATGTCAAGACACAAAAAGACAAATATTGTACCATTCAGCTTACATGAGGTATCTAGAACAGGTAAATTCGTAGAGATAGAAGGTAGAATAGAGGTTACCAGGGGCTATGGGGAGGAGGACATGGGGAGTTACTGTTTAATGGATATATAATTTCTGTTTAGGATGATGAAAAATTTCTGGAAATAGAATGATGGTTTCATGACATTGTAAATATACTTAATGCTACTGAATTGTACACTTAAAATTGTTGTAATGGTAAATTTTATGTTATTTATATTTTACCATGGTTTTTTTCTTAAAGTCAACATGGAAATGTGATGAGTGGATTTGAATCACAAGCATTGGCTCCCCTCAGCTACTAAATCCAACACAAAGTGACATGTTGCTGTCCTTTGTGGGACAGAGCAGGAATGGCAGGGGGTGGCCATGCCATTGGCATTGTCCTCTTCTGTCTGAGACAGGTAACTGTGGGTACAGGAAGGGCTGGTCTGTTTATCTGTACCTGGTTTCTCATGGCTTTCTCAGCCAGCTGCAATTAAGGACCACTTCTGTATGAATCACAGATGATGGACCTCTCTGATATCAGCCTTACTTTGACTTTGACTTTAGGGTTGAAGTGAAGACATAAGTAGAATACATACCAGAACTAGACCCAGCTGCTGTTATATTGGAACAGTATGTTCTGGAGAGCCTGGAAGGAGAGGGGCAGGATGAAGCATTTTGCTTCATGGTGGTGAAGACAGAGACATGGTGGTGGCGGAAGCCTGGGGAGCTAGGGGGATTTAGTGGGCCTGGAGAGGCCAAACCGCTGCTCCAGCTGCTAGGCCTAGGGTTTAGCGGGGTCTGTCAGAGTCTGATGGCCTTACAAGGTTGAGCCAGCGTCCTGTCCTTGACCCACATTCCCTCAGGCTGGAGGGTGGGGGAGTGGGTGGCAGAAGGGCATTGCTCATGGAATTAAGACATCCTCAAAGCCAGTGACGCCACCCTGGTATAGCAAGGACCAGGCTGCCCTGGGGGCTGCACAAGTGGCAGCTGCCGTGGAGTGACAGGCATGTGTTTTCTTCTCAGAAACAGACTGAATTTGATCTGATTAATGTGAAGGACTGGCCAGTCTGGGAAACCGCCTGCCACGTGGAAGAGCCAAGCCCGACTCTCTGCTGGCACATGCTGTTCCCATGCCTGGTTGCTGAGCACCTGGGAGAGCTTCCGGAGTCCTCGCAGACAGCCCAGAGCCTGCCACTACCCTCGGCCTGTCCACCACCAAGCAAGCAGCAAGCAAGATGGGGTTCTCATCAGTTCTTCCTCCCACAATGTAGGACCTTTCCTTTACCTTCCAATGGATAAAATAGTTCAGATTTCATAGTCATATTCATAGACACAGAATCAAGCTTTTAACATATACATCCACCTCTATATGTTAAATAAAACATCAGATTATCAACACTGTCATTACGTAGAAACTTTGGTTAGCCAAGCAGTGCATTGTCATTTATGTCATCTCTAAAAATGACCTGTGTCTGTTCTCTGGGGATTGCTGGGTCACAGATGCCCCTCACCTTCCACAGTCAGGCAGGGAAGTTATAGACACAAAGCTACATCTGGAATCCCTTTGTGCCCCCTTTGTGTTCCTCAAGGAAGCAGTACCTTTGAAGAGATCTCTGCTGCATTAAATGGTGACTGGCTACCTTTCATGCCAGGCTTGCTTTGCCTGTGGGCTACTCAGAACCTGCTGTAACCCTCAGCTCAAAAAATGGACTGGTAATGTGAGTAGTGTTGGATGCTTTACCGCTCTCTTTAGTTGTTACCGTAATCCTGCTTTTTCATGGGAGTTTGAATCGTGGACCATAACTTTTCAGTTATCAGATCAACTAAAGAAACATTTGTTGTTAAGCCTAATATGCTGACCTATGTGCCTGCATTTTTTTTTAAATCTAGACATGTTTGGAGTGAGAGAAATATGGAAAAAAGAAATGGGGTAGGGATGTAAGTGGAAGTCTGTAGCCACAGCCTGTAGATTTGACCACTGCAGTTTTCAGAGCCCTTTCTCCACACTCGTTTCAGAGCCTCCTGTGGTTTGGGAAGGAATAACACACTGGCCCATTAGTAAGGGTGAAGGCTGGAGGGATTTGTTGACTTCTTGGAATTATCAGAGGTAGGGTGGTCTTTAGCACAAAGACTTGCATGAGGGATCCCTGGCAGAACACCCAGAATGCCCCTGGCTTCCACGCCGGTCTGGCTGGTGTGCTGGATGCACGCCCGAGGGTGCTGGGCATCACTGGTCCTTGTGAGGATGCTTTTAAAGTTCTATATTTATATCCCCAAACTTGGAAACAAGAACTCTACTTTAGCCTAACCCTTATGTCCTTTTTTGAATTGAGAAAATTACAGGAAAGGGTGCCTTTGAAAATTAGAAAACTTGCTTACAGAGCTGTACTAAATGGTAAATCCTCCATTTCCCCAAGACCGGTTGCTCTGAGAGTAGCTGGTAAAGAGGGGCGAGCTAAAGATCTGTCCACCTGTAGCTCCACTCACGTCTTAGAAACCACCTGCTTCCCAGAGTGCCAAGCCACAGGTACCAGGCTTCATGGGCACAGACGCCTCCTGGGCTGGACTGGGTGACAGTGCTAGAAGACCCCAGAGAGAGGGCAAGAAGCACTGGTGGTGGTTCAGGGACCGTCCTTCTCCCCCACCCAGGGAACTGGACCTGGCAGGGCACCGTGCTCATGTGGCTCCAAGGACAAGCGTGGCGGTGGCCCCTCTGCCTTCCAGGAGAGGGCTGGCTGTGGAAACGAAAATCGTGTTCTTCTAAAGTGTCATCTTTTGCCCTCCCTGTCCCAATAGGGACCACATCTTATTTGTCTCAAACAGGGACTTGTGAATACATGGCAAGTTTCGCAGCCTATTTTTGTATTCTTAATTTGGGGAGTGAAGATGTTTGGTCTCAAAAACCTTTGAGGAATTGCCAAGAATGGCGAGTGATTGCTTTCCTTCAGAGAACAGACACTTGGAATTTCTCCTTTTAGTGTTTATATACATGCAGATTAATTTATATATATATATATACACACACACACACACACAGTATAAATACTCATTTGATTCTCGTAAAACGTGCATCTGGCGTGTGGAGTTGAGAAACTTGGTGGCACATGGGTATTGGGGAAGTAGCCTGTGTTGGAGGGACACCAGTGCACTAGGCGTCTGGGGTGGCCCAGGCCGAAGCCATCTCCAGGTGTCTGAGAAATCACCCAGTGCCTCACCTCCAGATCCTGCTGGTGTCACCTCCAGAGCCCTGCATGCACTGGCTGAAGTTGGTCTATGGAGAGGATTTTCTTGGTTACTTGTATTCACAGTTAACTTACAACCCAAACAGCAAAACACAGTTGGTGGACAAGTTCATGCAGGACCTAGAGTGACCCAGCCATGGGCACTAGCTCATCTTTCAGGTGGAAAAGTACAGTGCTGCCTGCCCTGGTATGTTTTTCTTACAGATGTTAGCCCTGCCCAACAGCCAGGGCTACACCACAAAAGGCAAGAATGCCCATGTTAAGGAGCCCAGCAGTCTGGACAGATCCTTCTTCCTCTGCTCTTGGATGAGAGTGAGTGAGTATGGTCTGGACCTTATCCTTGAAAGGTGATCAAAAGCGATGATGAGGGAGGCAATCACCACGCAGGTGCTTAAAGGGACGTTGTAGGAGGTACTCAAAGGTTTGGGGGCAAAACCCTGAATGCAGCCAATCGTGCACAGAGACACACCCACGCTAGCCCAGTGGCAGTGGGGGATGTGGGATGGCAGCAGCCAGGTATGTAGCCCTGTTACAGGACAGCTCATTGTGGTTTTGCACACTGCCAAAGGGTTAACTTTCGTTGTTGCCTTCAGTAGAAGGCATTTGTGGGCTGCAGAGTTGAGAGGTGGGTGAGGTTAGTCTCTCCTGAAGAAAAAGCCTATAAAAAGTGGCTAATCTTATCCGTTTTCTCTGTATGCAGTTGGAGTCGTCAGAGAGTAAAATCATCTTTGTTTTTTTGTTGTTGTTGCTGATGTCCTGTACTTGTTTGTTTTTTACATGGGGTTGTAGATCCAGTTCTCATAGGTGAACCAGATCATCATTCTGATAAAGGAAATTTAAATTTGATACATGTGCTTTATATATTTTGATTACTTGTTTTCGTTTTTGACTATAAAGGAGCTTTTTTTATTTTGGGAGGGGAGGAGTGTCATTTCTGAGAATCTTGGGTTCCTGAAAATGCCCTAGTTGGATGGCTTGCCAGGGCCTTGAGGTCTGGCAGTGATTGTACAACTTAAAGCTCCTTTCTCTTGGCTGAGTGGCAGGCGGCTGTTCAGGTGGACCAAAGCACCTTGACACAAGGACTCCACACTCTGCTCTCTAGTAGCACAACGAGGAAGTTGGACAGAACACTGGGTAGTGCCTTGTGGGCTCCCACATGTACTAGTGGTCTCATCTCCAGCTGGCCTTGGGAGGCTGTCCCACCAGGAAATTTGTGTATTCTCCAGCCTGAGATGTGGCCCTTGTGGGTTTTATCCTGCTCAGTCAGTGGCCTAGTGGCAGGTGCTGTGTTCTCTCTCTCTCCCTCCTGGCTCTGGGACATCTGTCCCTGGCTGCCTTTATAGAGGAAGGACACTGGCCTTTCTGGTTGGACGCTGTGTGGATGCTCTCTGCTTGCGCCTCATAGTCTCTGGTCTTGTCTCTTCTTGGACCAGTATCCTCAGATTGGTGCAGCTTTTTCAGTTCAGATATCACACCCCAAGTGGATAAAGGCAACTTGCAGGAGAGGAGAGCCAGCCAAGAAGAACATTTTAAAACCAAACCTAGTTTGGGATTTTCCTAAAGTCATGTCCTCTTTTTTCTTGCTCAGAGTTTACCTGGGAGATTTCACCAGTTTGACTCACCATTTGCAGAAGACGTGCTTTTGTATTAAGCTTAAATTTTCACATATCACATCCATTCTCAAGGTAGTTATATGCTGGAGAAGAAAAATCCTCTAGACACATGAAGGCCCACATAGTCAACTCTTCCAGGGCAAAGCCAGCAGCCCACCCAGGTCAAGTAGCCAGCAGGGCTCAGTTCCCCGCACTCCAGACATGGACCCTCCCCTTCAGGGTCTCTTGACCCAGCTTCCTTCTCTCCTTTTCCCTGAGAGCACAGACCTCTCTCACTCAGCCAGCCTGCCCAGACCACAGAGGGCCGTTTCCATGTAGCCTGGGGAGTACTTCATCTCAGAAAAGCTCCAATGTCTGAGCAAGCAGGGAGTTGTGGAGCTCAAGCCTTTCTCCTGTGCTCAAGTCCCTTCCCCAAGCAAGGCTTCAACCTAATCTACTCGCCATGTAGTTTTCTCTGGCCATTTAAATGGGGCAGGGACATGGTTGGGCCATGCCACATCAGGGCTGGTGAGGCAACCAGTTTTGATTTTGAGAGTGGCTGGATGAAACGTGGCAATCAAGGTGCTGCTTGGTTTGCTCTGAGTGCAAATGGAGTGTTCCCAGTGCCAGGTGACACCAGGAAGGGTGGGGCAGGGCTAAGTTGTCTCTGAATTCACTGAGCATCTGCACTTAGTTGTGAAGTTAATGGGAGTACATAGAGTACATAGAGGCCTTGGAGAGGGGTTGAGAGCCTCCTTTTTGGTTCTTCATTCCTGAGCTCTTGCCTACCCACAAATCTGACCTCTTTGAATGGGGGCTCAGTCCTTCATCAGACTGAAGATATGACAGAGAAGTTTCTATTTAGCCCTAGATCCAGCAGGAGTCATCCATTCTAACTGCCCTGAAGTCTAGAGCAGGGGAGGGAACCCAGAGGCTGGGGATGAGACTAGGCAGACCCTAGTTATCACAGGGACAAGGACAGGGAAAAGCACCCCCTTCCTCAGTTTTGCAAGTCCTGTCTTTGGGTTCACAGGATTTTGAGGATGGTGAAGAACGTAGTTACTAGCCTGTCGTTCCTGGTCCCAAGCTTCCACAGCCCTCAGAACCTGGCTTCTGTGGCTGCTCTGGCAGGTGCCGAGCAAAGGGAGAAGGGAGGAAGGCAGCTGCTCTGGTGGGGACTCTAGGCACCTTCCCTGCTGTCCACTTGGATAGGTGGTGAGCCCCAGGGTACTGAGAGGAGCCTGAGCATTCACCTGCCATTAGTGCCTCTTCCTTCAGGAGACTGGCTTGAAATATGTGTGTGTGTGTGTGCACGCACACACACAGATGAGCACCTGTGTTAATGAATAGTTTTTCTTGGTTAATACTTTTTAACTTCTGTTCCTTTCCATAAGTGGATGATTCAAAATTAATGTGACTTGGCCAGGTGCAGTGGGATTACAGGATCACACCTGTAATCCCAGCACTTTGGGAGGCCGAGGCGGGCAGAACACCTGAGGTCAGGAGTTCAAGACCAGCTTGTCCAGCATGGTGAAACCCCGTTTCTATTAAATATACAAAAATTAGCCTGCCGTGGTGGTGCGCGCCTGTAATCCCAGCTACTCAGGATGCTGAGGCAGGAGAATCGCTTGAACCCGGGAGGCAGAGGTTGCAGTGACTGAGATCGCGCCACTGCACTCCAGCCTGGGTGACAAAGCGAGACTCCATCTCAAAAAAAAAAAAAAAAAAGAGAAAAGATGAATGTGACTGGAGTTAAAGGTGAAATGTCAGGTTGTTTAGTCACTGAATTCAGAGAGCTACAAGTGCTTGGTCTTTCCCAAGAGTCAAACCCGAGTAGAAATACATTTAAAAGAAAAATCGACCACATGGTACCTATGAATCCTGTAATTTGTTTAGGGAGATCTTGTCGCTCATCCCTGGTTCCTGCCCATACAGTTTTGTCTCATTCTTGCAGTTTGCTTGAAACAGGGCCAGAGCCCCACATGAGACTGTCAGCAGGAGGGAGCGGGCGCTGGCCCCAGCAGAGACCCAGCACAGCAACCGGTTGTTCCCTGTTAGACTGGGTCAGGGCCAGGGGAGAAGCAGTCACCCCTGTGTAGAGGGTTCCCGCTGCGCTTCTGAGCAGTTGCTTTGTTCAGAAGTGTTAGGAGGGTCAGATTGTGCCATAATTGTTATTAAAGAGAAAACACGCCCACCTTCTTCTCTCCCCTGCTGGCCATTGTTCATTGAGTTTTACTGAGCGCAGCCTTTGTGGAAGTCAGGGAGGTTGCCAAAGGCCTGTAGATGCCTCCTGACAAGGTCTTGATTCCTGGTTTTCTAGCACCCATTTGCATTTTAGTCTTCAGCACAAAGCCTTGTTCCCTGTGTAAGACTGGGGAGTGACTGTTGAGCAGTCTGCTGTCAGGAGAGATGGCTGAAAAGGTGATCATCTTGGTGCTAAACAAGAGGCAACTGCCCTGTTTTTGTTTGTTCTGAGGCACAATGAAACTTTAGCCAAACTCTGCAAGAGGGTCCCCTCTCCTGTCATGGCCAGGTGAGCGACCAAACTGAGAAAATGGCATACTCTTATCACTGAAGCCTCAGTAGAATGGGAATTCTTTACCCTGGGTAAATGTTTTAACAAAAAAATGAACCCACCTTTGGTTTTGGACTGTGGTCGTGCCAAGGCAGGAGTGGGGTTTCCCTCTTGGGGCTGAATCTCCAGGCCTCATGAGGTCCCCTGTGGGGATGCTGCTATTTCTAAGATGCAAATTGCACATTTCCTAGATTTTGTATCTGGATTTGGATAAGGGAGGGGAACAGGGACAAATTGCTTGTACAATTTGAAATGGGCCTCAATGGTACTTCAAACCTTTTGATTATTCCTAAATAAAAACATAAATATATTTCACATCTGCTGACTTATTTTGTGGGGGAGTCAGGAAAAAAGCCAAAAACATTTCACTTCTTCTTGCCCACTTCTGTGGATCTTAAACTCCAGTGGATTGGTGGGGCAGTTTCCCTCAGCTCACTAGAGAAGTTCCAACTCACTGTCTTCTGCACTGCCGAGTTCACTGCACTGGCTTCTACATGAGAAAACGGATATGTTAGAAATCATGCTAAATAGACAAAGGCAAACAGTCAAACCTGGTGTCATCTGGTAAGAGGACACTAGCGAGTTTTTTCTGTTCCTGTGAGTGCTGAAAAGCAGAGCCTGTCATTTGCTGGAGCGGGCTTGGGTGTTAGTGAATATGCATAAGGACCCAGGGCCTTCTGGAGGAACAAAACTGAAGCCCATACTTTTAAGACCCAAAGCCATTGAATTTTGTTGGGGTGGCCCTGAAGGCCTGGGGCAGAAGGAAAAAGGGTCCTTTGAAATGAAATCACCTACAGTGGAGCCAGGCGGTGATTCTGGACACCAGAATAGGAGTCCAGCTTATGTCATGGGGAAGCAGTGTGTGTTGAATCCCAACAGCCAGGTCCTTGGAAACTAGACCAAACTGGCTTGCAATTGGCAGAGCCAATCAGCTGAATGCCATAGTGGGTAGACTCAGGCAGTGACTCACTTGGGACACTGTGGGTGGAATTCACAGAACGGCCAGCCAGGGGGTTGTTGTGGGGTTCCTCCAGGCAGAGAAGAGAATGCCTAGGTTGACCCCTAAGCACAGGTCCCCTGGGAATTTAGTACTGAAGTACCCAGAGAAGACAGGAGTCGCAGGCTGAGACTGTGCTTGATCCATTTAATTATAATGTGAAGAAGGCACGACCTTTTCATTCACTGAGTTAGTCTGGTGGGATAACCTAAACCTACTTGCTTTCTACCCGCCCTCAACAGAACTCATATGGTGAGTGATGGGCTGAAGTTGAAAGACAAGTTTCTAGGTCCAGGCCCAGCTCTCAGGTGATGTTCAAGATGTGCTTGGTCAGGAGGGAGACCCCTGCCTTTTCTGCTCATGGCCATAGATACTCAACTGAGGTCAGAAACTGCTCCTGCCATCTTCCCGCAGGGCAGCCTTTTTCCTGTGGCAGGGGGCAGAATGCCCCTGACCTTGTAGGCTCTGCCCTGTATGTGTACATGTCTGCTGGGCCAAGGCTGTTGAAAGTGAAGGTCTGTCACTTTGAACCCAGTCTACTTGTCTCTGGTCTGTCAGCCAGAAAGTTCTACCGGTGATGACAGGAGAGCAAGGAGCCTGCAAGGGAGCCCATCTGCCTTTTGGTACCACCGACTTCCCTCTCTCAGCCCTGCCTGCTCTTTTAGTTTGCCCTGCCAAAATCAGTGTTTTTCAACCCTCTTACTCAATTTAAATCACCTTGGGAGGTTTGGAACAATACCTATGCTAAGGCCCTGGGTACCAGCATTTTTCAGACGCTCCCCAGGTGGTGCTAATGTGCTGTTAGGGTTGAAGACTCCACAGGTCATAAACCTGAGCTGTCGCACTGTAGGGACACAGCCTACAAGCAAGCATGGGACGGGGCAAACAACTCCTGATGCCAAAGCATTCAGCCCCAAGTAAGGGTCTTCCCCACCAACACTCCGCCTTCTAGGTCAATCAACGTTTGTCAGGTCTGGAGGAATCTTGAAAATGATCTTTAAATTTGCTTGAGAGTTGGCACGTTTTCCACTAGGAAGAACAATCAAAACATTTGCAGTGAGAGGCAAAAAGGCAATGTCTTACAGAGCCCAAGAGAGGTGAGTCTCAGGTCTACAAAGCTGCCTTAAGAAAGGCAGAGCTGTCCGTTCCCCAGGTTGTGTTCCAGAAAGACACTTGTTTAGCAGATAGAGATATGTATTGATGAAAATTAAAAGGGTCAACACTAACAGGCCAAGGATGTCCTAACCAACGCAGATGGGCCCTAACAGAAGGGCCTACACAGTCCTCTTCCTTCTCTGATAGGAAACCTTCCTCTCCAGGCCATAAACATCTAGAGAGGAAACATGGATCGTGAGGGCCAGGTGAATTCCCACCCACCACCTTCTTGTGTATGGGAAAAAGCCACCCTCCTCTCTATGAGCTGGGACTGTGAAGCTGTAGAAGAAAGTCACACAAGAACCTGAGCACTATCGCTGTTTGATACTGGCATGTTCATGTCATCTATGGAACCGGATCTATCTAAAATTTTTTGTGTGGCATCATTTTTGTTCCATCCCAGCACAGCCCGCTATGAAAACAGAACCTCAGGAAGAGAAGGGCCTTTCAACTGTGTTCTGGGCACAGAGATTTCAGCTGCCAAGTCCTGGAGACAACCAGAATGGCACCTGGCAGTGTTAACTGAATGCAGTATTTTTGGAAGGCAAGGTTTCTGTGGCACTGGAAAGGGGCTCTGGTTGTTTCCAGCTCACCACCAAAGCTGGCTGGCCACAAAGAACCCAGGCAGGATGTACTCTGCTCAGACACACCCTCAGAGGATGGGCAGGAGAGAGTGGACCCACAACAACTCCTGTTAGCCCAAAGGAGGGAAGGGCTGCTTAACCTGAGAAGGTTCCAGAAACTTCCCACCTGCTTCTATTGCAGAACCATCCAGCGATTGTTTCTACTGAGCATGTCCCCGTGCAACAGGCTTTCCTGAGCCCCCCAAAGAGCATACAAGTCAAAGGAAAAAGGACATGAGGATGATTTATTTGGCAGTCAGATCTTAAGAGGGCAGCAGAACTAGCAAATGGCCAACCCTGAGCCCAAATGTGGGCAGTAGGTTTGTGTGTGCTGAATGCTGGCTATGCTATGAGGCACCTTTGCACCCACGGGCCTGGACCCCGGCCTCTGTCCTGAGGTGCGGGCTGCCTTTTTAACCTTCCCATCTCCATCCCTGGATCTTTTTTACCGGTTAGAAGCTGCAATAAGGATGGCAGCTTCATTCAGCACCCATCTGCCTGTACCCCACCCACCCAGGAGGCAGGCAACTCCTCAATCGCTTTTTCATTCCTCAGGGAAAGCATATTGAGTCTTCTTTGACTTAAAAACAACCTCACCAAAATAGGCTCTGCTATTTCTTCTCTTCCCCCCACCCCACGCCCCCCATTCCTGACAGTGCTTTAACATCACAAACTAAGCCCTCTTAACACAGCAGGCAGCCCACCTGCCACGCTCCTCTCCAAGGCTCTACTCCAAGGTTTCCCTACAAGGGTGAGGAGCAGGAGGAGTAAATAACTTAGTTACAATACCATTGAGAAGAAAAATAATACTGCTATTTTTAACATGATCCCCTGTATCTTTCAGGCTGGGTCATGTTCCCAGCCATGGGCAATGTGCCCTTGTGCTGTGTCCTCCTCCTCAGGCAGGGCAGAACCCTTCTCCATGCAGGCCCTACATTCCTCTACCCTGGCTCCAGGGCCAAACTGCAGGGGCATCTAGCCTCTCACCCTGCCCAGCTGTGGTTTTAAAGCTACAGGACAATGTAAACTTTGTTTCCCTGGCCCAGCAAGGCTCCTCCTCCTCCTCCACTCTTAGGAATGTCAGTAGCTCCTTGGAGTCTCCTGTGCCACTGGCTGAGGCAGCCTCTCTCTCCAAGGGGCTTCGGCCATGGTCCTGGCCCCACAAGATGAAAGGATCCATCTCCAGAAGTCAGGGCCAGATGTGTGTGCTTAATGCGAAACACAGTACAGTTTTTGCCTTCATCCAGAGCTGGGACATGGAGGCCCAAAACAGTAATACATCTCATTAATGGCTTGGTTTCTGTCTAGCATTCACTGCTGGAATCCAGGCTCCAGGCTGCGAAACCCAGAAGGCCGCCACAGGGGGCTGCTTCCAAAGAACCCAGTTCGCGGCATTCTACAAGGCGCACAGCACCTGCTGCTCTCCAACGAGGCTAGGGTACAACTAGAGGCGGTTGTCTCCATTGACCCGAGTCCTTCTTGGGGCCCTGGACAGAAGAGAAGAGTGTCCTTACTGGCAGGCAGGGCCTTGTAGCCCAATCGGGCAGCCCAAAGCCAGACAATATTACAACTTTTCTACCCAGGAGAAAGAAACACTGAAGAAGTAGGACCTAGCCACTGCCTTCCTGGCTCTGGCACCCCTCCATCTCCCTCACCTTCGTTCTCGACTGTCAAAATGGTCTGCAAGATGCTCCTGGGATATGCGGAAGTCCTCAAATGGCTGCTGGTAGCGGGATTCAAAGGAGCCTTCCCGGGCTCGGCCGTGAAACAGCTGGCCTGAGGCATCTGAGCCCCGCTCCCGCAGGGACGTACCACTGAAGGGACTGAGGTCACCATTCTCCTGCTTCAACGAAGGCAGGTGCACAAGAGGGTCAATGACTCCTCTGCACTTCACGAGGCTGCTGTCTGGCTCTCCTCCCACCCACCCCATGCCAGCCCACCCCTGCTGCAGATACCTTGGCAGGGAAAATGTCAATCTTGATCAGCAGGGAGGCCAACTCTAGGTCCTCACTGTAGTTGTTCTTCAAAGGCACTGCTCTGTATCCTAGGAGGAGGAAAAGCCTGGCCCTCAGCCCACGAGGGACAGCAAGCAGCCCACCCCACCCTGCCAGCAAGACTGCAGGGGCACTGCCTCCAGGAATGGTCCTCACCTGTCTTCAGGCCTTTTACCGGGAAAGTAGCCTGAGCCAGGAAATTCTGGTCACTAAACATGTCTTCCTCATACACCACAAAGCGCAGAAAGGCAAATTCAGGGTTACTGATCTGGAAGTGGAAGGGCTTGGCCGGCCATACAGGGTTGAGTCCATTGTCCACTATGAAGGCAACGACAAAAGGCTTCAGGTCATCCTGGGAGAGGATGGGATGACTGGTGGGGAGGGGCTTGCAGTGCCCCAGGAGAATGGGAAGACAGACTGACCCACAAACTCTGTCTTCTGCTTGGTGCTGTCATACTCAGCTCCAGCCACCTCAATCTCCACAAAAGGGCACACAATGCCTCGGCCATTCTTTGGCAAATGTCGGGCACCCAGCACCTGTAGGCAGACAGAAGGGCCTGGGATTGTCCTTCCTGCTCTCTCCAATCCCTGACTGCGGAGGCTCAGGCAGGATTTGTGAAGTGGAGGCAGTGCGCCCTCTGCTGGGCCCCCGGGACACTGCCCATGGAGTCTCTCACGACACTGGGGACCCTAAGTTGTCCAGAGCAGCTGCTGCCCATAGTTTATTTGAAGTCTCAGCTTTAGGCAAAATTTCCATGTGAGCTTTGCAATCCACTTCATGTTAAATCCGTGTCTATTTTAACACAGAAATCTTTTAAATGACCTCCCCTTAGGGGAAAAAAAGATCTCATCAGAACAAGTCACCCCATGGCTCTGCACGTCCTAGATGGATAGAGTGAGTGCACGCTATCTTCACCCCTTCAAAGACTCTGCTCAGGCCCCATCCACCCTGACCACCTTGATGCCTGAAAATGCCCACTTTTGGGGAACTCAACATAAACAGACTCCAACGGCAAGCAGCCCCTTTCCCACCCTGAAGCCCAGATGAGCAGCACCCACCTCAACAGAGATGGCACATGGCTCCAGCCCACGGAGGCTGCTCTTGTCAAAGGGGTCGAAGGCCTCATCCCGCATGGTGCTTGGCTGCAGCACGTAGCCACAGTGCCTGCCCGTCATGAAGAGAGCCTGGTTCATCTGCATAGGCTTGTCTGGAAGAGGCAGGTTATGGTGTATTCCAGTCCAGCTGCCCCACAGTACCCCTCCCCACCCTCCTCACAGGGGACCTCCTCACCAGGGGTCTGGAAGTTGAGGGCCACCAGCTGACTGCCACAGATCCACATGGGCAAAGGATCGTAGTTGGAGGAATCCAGTCGCTGGCCCTTGGGGTAGATGCGGGAGAGCTGCAGTCGATTGTACTGAAGGAACTTCTTGCCTTTGGCCTTGTTCACGTATTTCTCAGCCTTGGTTTCCGGGAAGGATGACATGTCCCGGTAGCAAGCACGTTCTGTGCCAATCTCTGGGCCAAACAGGGAGAACACTTACAGAGCCCGCCCACCCAGGAAGTGTTGGAGGGATAATTAAATACTCCTTTTGCACCCACCAGGCCCTCCAGGCACACGCACACCCCGCCTGGGCCCTGGCCCTTACTCTCTTCATCGAAGGGAACAGGCCGGCAGTAGACAACAAGTTCAGAGAGCTCCAGGGCGATCTTCTTCCTCCGTTCCATTATCTTCCCTTCAGTGAGCTGGTGACACACACAAGGCCCTGTAGCCCCAGGCTACAGCCCTGCCAACTTTGGGTATGCCCACACTGCAGGTGCTCTGGGCCCATCTCCCACCCTCCCCTGTACCTTCCAGACACCACACCCAACAGTAAATGAGGGAGCTCTGTCCTCAGCCTCATCCTGGAATCATCTTTCTTCTTTTCTGTCTCAGAGGACACATTTGCCCTCCAACCTTCTTAGAGGGGTGGGGGATACAGACTCCTCATCACCACCCATGTTCCCAGTGACCTTCCAGGGATCCTGGAATTGGCCACACTCCCAAGTGACACTTTCTGACCATTCACTACCCAGCCTCATCCCAGGGTAAAAATGATTCTTCTGTGTCACCTGTGACTGCACTGGGGATGCAGGCCCCTGGCTTGGTCTCCATCTGTGTCCTAAGGATGATCCTCACTGCCTCAGCTCCCCCAACTCCAATATAACCACCCACTCTTCATGGCATATCTCCATGCCAAATCTCTACAGAAGCCCACTTATAAGCACCCCATCCTATCCTCTCACCCCCGGAGGACTTTCTTCTTTCAGTGGCTTTTTTTTTTTTTTTTTTTTTTGAGATGGAGTCTTGCTCTGTTGCCCAGGCTGGAGTTCAGTGGCATGATCTCGGCTCACTGCCACCTACACCTCCTGGGTTCCAGCGATTCTCCTGCCTCAGCCTGCCGAGTAGCTGGGATTATAGGTGCCCGCCACCATGCCCGGCTAATTTTTGTATCTTCAGTAGACACAGGGTTTCACCATATTGGTCAGGCTGGTCCCAAACTCCTGACCTTGTGATCTGCCTACCTCGGCCTCCCAAAGTGCTGGGATCACACCATACCCGGCCTCAGTGGCTTATATTCAGACTCTTCCTTTTTCAGCCTAGACCCCCAGATCCAGTCCTTCAACCACCTGGTATGCCAGTACCTTTTCTTCTAGGGGACAGCCTGGCAAGCCCCCTATCCCTTCTCTGTTTGGCTTGCAGTTGCCCTCTCCAAAGCAGCTACAGACCCATCTACCAAATGCACTTGGTGAAAGGGCCACCAAGTAGGAATTCCCTAACCCTTGAGAATACTTCTCTGTTCCCCCAGGCTCAGTGGAAGAGGCCACCCTTCCCCAGAAGGCTGGTCCTACCAGCTAAGCTTGGGCTCCATCTCCTCCTACACCCTGCTTGCTCCTTTCAGCTATCTGCATGAAAGCCTGCTCAAACTCCAGCCACCTGTCCTCTCCCTCAAGGACAGGCCCTACAAAGGCTCTGCCTTTGCCATTCCAGACTCCTCACTGCCCACTGCCATCCAACCCCAGCCATGCTACTGATGCAGCTCAAGTCTCACCAGGGCTATTTGCTGCTGCTGAATCCAAAGGGCACTTACAAGTTCTTATCGTGCCTGTCTTTACCTCTGTAGCCCTCAACACAGCAGACCCCCTCCCTCACCAGTGGCCTGCAGTCTGTCTGACCTGCCTTTCCTGGGCTCCTTTCCTTGCCCATGCCTTCTCATATGCAGCTTCTCAATCCATCCCAAGTTCTCTTCCTATGCAACACCACCTCATCCCTTCTATGCCTCAGCCCCCACTCTACTCCTGCTTCCAGCCCAGGACTTCACCTCTTAGCTCTGGTCTTGTGTATCCAACTGCCCATTAAGCAGACCCATTTGAACAACCCATCAGTATCTCAAACTCAACATGACCTAAACACTCCACATTGCATCTCATGTGTCTGTTTCTTCTCCATCCCTAGCTAAGGCAGGGGCTGTGGCCTATCTAGCATAGGCCACTGGCTGCCCCACTGCTCTGAGGGGGCTTGTGCTGGGAGCTGGAGGCCTCAGCTGCCTGACAGGCCCACACACTGCCCCCCACCAGGCTCCAGCAGGATCTCACCCTGGCATCTGCGGTCTGGGCCACTTCACGGATCTTTTTCACCCAGTCCTGCAGCTCCTCCTGTGAGTCGGCAGCAACATCCAGGGACCAGTGGGCCACCGACGCCATGCTGATGGAGAAGACGAAGAGCCGGTTGTTCTTGCCCTCAGGACGGATGGCTGGGAGGGCGAGAGCAGATAAAAGCTGGGAATAGACATCTCACCCCCTCCACCCCACTTCACACCGCAGGCACTGGCTCAAATGAGTTCTATCTCATCCCATTTCCTCCTTCCCACACCCCATGAGGGGAAGGACTGCTCTGCAGGCCCATTTTACAGATGACGATGCTGCAAACTCAAACGAGTCACTGCTGGTTGTGGTGAAGCCAGTGTTCCAACTTAGCTCTGACTCATGCTTCTTCCCTCAAGCTATGTCTCCCTCTCCACCCCATCTCCAAGCCTTGTCACATCCCTGTGGTGCAACCCATTAGGCCTGGGGATGTCAGCCAACCAGGAGCATCATCCTTGCTGATTCTGACGGGTTCCCCAGTGCCTGGCATGGGGTAAACATGCAGGGGTCAAAGCTGAGGGTGACAGAGGGAGCCCAGGGTGTCAAGGGGATGTCCAGAGCATGGGGAGAGCTTGGAGTGAGGGCAGCCTTTGGGGTTCAGCCATCAGCTTCCTCCCTAGGAGCAGGAGAGAGATACAAAGAACCTCACCCTAGGGAACAGTGGGGAAGAAAAACGGATGGGAGCTCACCAATCTGACAAGCCGGCACATCCAAGACCCCCCGCAGCAAGTCCCCTAGGGGGCTGTTCTCGTCCAAGTGCTGTGGGAAGCAAAGCCCACCAATGGTCAGCATGGCTACTGCACGTGTGTGAGGGGATATTCGTGTGCATGGAACAAATACATCTTGTGGGTGCACCTGTGACTGTCAAACGTAGCACACGTATATGGGAGACTACAAGCATGGCCACATGGGCTGTGACCAGTCCATGTGACAGGTGTCTGTGCATGCACGTGCGTGCTTGGGACTGTGTGATGGGGGCATGCCAAGGAAAATCTAGGGATAGGGAATGCTGTTCCTCAGGTGGTTCTGGTCTTACCTCCCTCTCTGGCTCCAGGGCCACGGGGTTGACCATCTCTTCCACGTAGTTTGATGGGAACCACAGCTGCTTCTTCCCTCCGTAGTCCCCTCGCCACCTGTAGGAGCCATAAGGTGCTAACCTCCAGCAACCACCCCAAACTCCCATGAGGAGGGTATCCTTTGGTAGGGGCTCCCATGCCTAAGCCAGGCTGAGGCAGGCACTGCTGGTGCACACAGGAGACAAGCACATCACAAATGCATGTCTTGGGGGCCCCAGCTCCAATGGGGCCCTTGGACTCTGGGCCTACCACACCACTGGCTCACCAGCCTCCCTCTTGCTTCTCCACATTCTGGATGATGGCGCTCTTGGTGAAGGTCAGCTCATCCTCCCTCTGGGCCTTGTAGTCAAAGAGGGCTTTGACTGCACACTGCAGAGGTGAGAAGCACCAGTCAGAGCAGAAAGGCTCTCCCTGCCACTGCTGACCTGGGGCTTCACGTGCACACACACGTGTGCCTGGGCTTCCCAGCCTGGGGTCAGGCCAGTGGGAGATGACACTGCCATCAACAGGCCCCAGTTATAGTTCTTGTTACTGCCCTGCAGGGAGGCTCCAGGACAGATATGATCAAAGAGGCAGGGCCTCTGCCAGTGAAGTACCTCAGGACCCAGGTGGAACCTTAAGCCCCACCCTGGGCCACAGGGAGAACCCTGAATCCGCTCCCAGGAGTCAGGGCTGGCAGGCCAAGAAGGCAGGGTCTGCAGTTGCCCTGAGTGCCTCCCCGGGACCTGGAAGCATATGGGGCCTGGATGGGACCCCACCACTCATCTGTGAAGTGGAAAGAAAAACCTCCTTCCAGATCCCCTGGCTGTGGAGGGGAGGGAGTGAAAAACAGGGCCCAGGCCTTTTTAGAGAAAAAGGCAAAACGAAAAAGAACCTGTGTGACAGAGCTCCACGAGGCTGGGGAATGAGTGGCCAGTGTGCCTCCCAGCTCCTACTCCGCTGCTGCCCAGGGAGGAAATGGGGGTCACCCACAGGAGTTTTAAAGGGTCACTGCTGACCTAAAGGGTACGGGCTAGGGAGTGGGTTGGCCCTGGAAGACCTGCGGTCGCTCACCAACCACACATCTCTCACAACCTCTTGGGCCTCGGAAAACCACAACCACCACTTCTCCATAAAGACCACAGATGGCCCAGAACACAGAAATGAAGCCCCAAGCAGCTGAGCAGCTGGGGACCCTCCCCAGCTTCCTGTGCCCAGAGGCCTGAGCTGTACCTTGAAAGTTGGCATAGGGTTTGCCTCTACATAGAAGCCAGGGTTGCGTCCCTCATACAGGGCCCCGTAGTCAGGCTCCTGGAAACAGGACACAATGGGATATGTTAATGCCCCAGAGCCTAGAGGTAGAAAGCAGCTACTGGCTTCCGCAGCAGCTTCCCTTTCCCCCAGTGCAGCAAACTTCCACCTGGCCTTCCTTATCAGGCCACCAAGGCGGCCACCACCACTAGCACCTGGTCCACAGGGATCCTTCAACCTCAGTGGAGATGGCTTCAGAGGCCTCAGGCCGGGTCTCACCCTTTCTTTTCTTCACATTCTTATACATGAGGCCCAGTCCAGGATTCCAAAATCTCTCAGGTCCGAAATGCCCAAACTCCCAAGTATTTCTGAGCTATGTGCAGGTGGGCCCTTCACAGACTACCCATATTCAGTGCTTTAGTTCAGTGGCTCATCGGTTCGCTGCTGAGCCCAAAGTCAGGAAGAGCCTTTCCACTCCCCACACTCCTCCGGCCACTCCTCTCCATCACCTGAGCCCCTGGTGCCAGTGGACAACAGGCCTCTCCCCAGCCAGCCCTGTCTACTGAGGACAGAAGTCTCTCAACTGATCTCCTGGTCCTAGACCCCTTTCTTCTGTCCAGGGCCCTTATCACCAGCTGTGCTGCCATGAGTCCCGACTTTTTCCCTCAGTGGTCTCACCTCCTGTGGCTCTGCCCTCCATACCATCCACCAGGAGGCTCCACAGCTACTCTTGGGTAGCCTCTTCCTACCTGCCCTAGGACAGAGTCCAGGCCAAGCCCAGGTTGATGAGCTTCCACAGTGTGCACCTCTCCCAGCGTGAGCCCCAGAACCTCCTCACTCCTCACCCTGACTCATGGGGAACCCGCTGCTTATGTGCCTGTCCCCATCCTTGTGGACACTGCTCAGGTGTCCCCTCCTCCCAGACACCCTCCTGGTACCCACACTGGCTCCCAGCTGGACTCAGGGGCCTTCCTATGAACTCCTACAACACCCCAGGCCTTGCTGTTACACATATCCAGATTATCCAGTGACTGCTAAGATTCTGGGTCTCTCCTGCCTCCCCTGCCATGCCCCGTCTACCACAGCCCCTCACAGCTGTGCCAATCTTCTCCAGCGCCTCCTCATTGATTGGATAGCGCAGCTTCATCTTGCGGTATAGCGGGTGCTTCTCATAGTAGCTGATGAGGTCAACAAGGCTGTCGAACTCCGAGTTCCCTAGCATCACAGTCTGGCCCTCTTGCTGGACACGGCAATGCTTGATCTTGCCTTCAGCCCTTCACAAGGACAAAACAGTCACACAGGGTCAGGGCAGCTCAGACCCAAGCAAGGCCCCACCACCCAGGGCCATACCCCTCACCGGAAAGAGATGGCATATGAGTTGGGCTCATTCCGCTTCCGCACCAGGAAGGCCCCATCACGAGGGACACGCATCAGCATGTGCTCAGCCTGTGCTCTGGTCAGGCTCGCGTGGTACCACCTGAGGACAGGCAGAGTCAGGCCCAGCCAGCACCACCCATTGCCCTGCCCTGCCCACCCCCAGGTCCCTCCCTCACTCTTTGCTCTCATGGGCATTGGTCTGTGGGACAGGCTCTGAAAGTCGCATCTCAAACTCATTGCAGCGCAGGGGCACCTGCTGGTAGTGTGTGATGAGGTCATAGAGGGAGTCAAAGACGAGGTTGTCTGTCAAGAAGAACTTGGGGGTCCCAGCATCTTGCCGTGAGTGGATACGGCAGTGCTGGACTTTCCCGTTCCGCCTGTGGAAGACACAACGTGAGGGAGGCTGGGAGAAATAGGCCAGGGCCCCAAAGACCAAGTTCCACCTCAAATGAGGCACTGAGCCTCAAGGAGGGAGGCCAATCTCCTGAGGAGCTCAGGTGTGGGCAGTTGCACTGAAAGGCTTCAAATGAACCGAAAAGGGAGGGGTATGGCGGGGGTGAGAGAGAGAGAGAGAAATTTATGTTCCATGTAAAGCATAATTATTGTCCTGGATCAAAGGCTCAAATGTTAACTGATTATCTCTGGGTGATGTCATGTCTGTGTACACACGCTGACTGAACATGTGCATCTGCATGGGAAGTGTTACCAGAAAGAGAGCGTGTAGTCGCCCACGAAGGTCTCACTCTCTCGCACGAGGAAGGAGCCATCAGGGGCCCCGGTCTCGATGCAGTACTCAGTGAGCAGGCGCTCAGCGATGTGCCGCCCGTCACGCCCTGCCCCTAGCTTCCCATGGAACCACTTCTCATTGGAGTGCAGCTCTGTGCTGCTGCTGACCTGTCAGGGGAAGGCAACAGCAAAGACACTGGGACCCTGGCCCAGGCCTGACCTGGCCCAGCCCCAGACCTGAGCTGGTTCCTCACCTCCTTGGGCTCCTCCTCATCCTCGTTGCCCTGGTCACTGCTGGTCTCCTCAGAGTAGTAGATCTTGCTGCTGGTCAAAACGAAGTAGTGGGGATACCATTCCTGGAATGGACCAAAGAGGGACTTGTGAGCCAGGGTCCTCACACCCACTGGCCCACCACCCCCAGCCCGGCCCAGTCCTCACGTGGTTCACAGGGTCCTCCAGGTAGAGGATGCCATTCTTGATGGAGTTGCTGATGTCGTTCTCAGAGTACATCATGGATGTAGGCACCTCCTCGTAGGCACTGCCCTCAGCCAGCTTCTTGTGCTGGAGGGGCAACCAGAGCAAGGCAATGCAGACTCCAGTCATCACCCCACCTCCTCACCCAGGCGTAGGCCCCACAGCTGAAGCCATGGCCTGGGCAAGGCACTGAGAAGTGTGGGGCTTCCCTAATAAGCCCACCACCCCCACCTTGATGAGAATCTTCCTCTTAAGCTGGTTGGGTGAGGGGAGCCCATCGGCGGAGATCTCCACGGGCTTGGTGAGGAGTGTGTCCCCTAGCACCTTCTTGAAGTGCTGGGCCATGTTCCTCTGCTGGGCAATGCTGCAGTGGTCCTCAATGGACAGGATGACTGGGTACCTGCGGGGTGGGGGACAAGCACAGTGAAACAGATTCTGCGATTCTCTGGGGTCTAAGTAGCCCCTCACAGTGAGGTGTTGGGAGCCAAGGGCCTGGGGATTTCTTGTCTATAAAAACTATCCCAGGCCATAGCCACTGGCGGGGCAGCGGGGGTTCTACAGCTGTGGCAGCAGTGGAAATCAAAGGGTGGCCACTGATGCAGTCCCGAGCTGGCCCAATTATGGAGGCTGCTCAGCAGTGCAAGAAAAATGAGGCCACCAAAGAGGCCAGGAGAGAGGAGAAGCCTCCAAAGTTAGCTGTTAGAGCCCTGGTGAGCTAAGGGAGACCAGTGACCACAGTTTAAGCAGTAAACAGAATTGAAGGAATGGGACATAGGGAAGACAGACAATCTCCTGGGCTGTGAGAGCAAAGGAGTTGGCAGGACACTGGCCTAAAGAAAGCAGGGCATGTTTCCTGAAGATGAGAAGAGCATGTGTTGTACAGTCTAAAGGACCCATGAAAAAGAAAGTGGGCTCAACACGTAGGAAACAGAAAGTGTAACTTGGGAAGCAACAGCTCAAACGGGAAGCAGGTGACGAGGAGAGGCCAAGAGGAAGGACAAAGATGAAAGGCTGAGGGAGAGGGGACAGGGTATTCGAGGAGTCTTGCTGCCCTCTGTCCCTCTAGAATGAGAGAGCTGGAGCCAAGTTAACCCCTGCGTCCTCCAGCCTCTGACTCACTCTGAGGCCACAAAGGCATGCTCCTTGATGGTTTGCAGGACATCTGAGAACTTGATCTTGGTGGTAAGGGTGTGCCCATGGTAAATAACTGGCATCCCATCTGGGCCGTCCCAGCAGTCCACTGGGGAGCAACATCATCATGGTCAAGCAGGCAGGCCTCCCATCTTCCCTCCCCCAGCCCCAGACCCCACGCACACTCAATGCAGCGACAGCCCATCCGTAGGCAGCGAGCATAGGCTTCCAAGGAGGACTCACTGGAGAACTGGTCCCCGGTCAGGTACCTGGATAGGCAAGGAGAGGCATGTATGGTCAGATAGGCCCTCCTGGGAAGAAGCTGGGTGGGCCCGAAGGAGCCACACTCACGTGTTGTGTGAAGAGGAGATCCAATAGTGGGAAAGGGGGTTGTTCATGGTGTCCGGGCATACTGCATCCAGCTGTGAGTTCCACACACTATTCTCTTTGGAGAACAGGAAGGTGACAAACTGTCCAGGAACATGTGGAAGGGAAGAGAAAGTGAGTCCCTGCCTGGTCCAACCCGAGATGGTAGGTTGGGGGTAGGAGAGAGAGTGCTCTGTCCCAACTGGGGGTGGGCAAGATGCATAGTAGGTAGGAACAAGGTGGCATCCCTAAGAAGCGTCTAGCTCCTGAAGCCCAGGTGGGGTTCTGGTCACCCCTACCCATTCTCTTGACAAAAAATGGGTGAAACGTCGGACTCACCTCATCCAGGAAGAAGTATGGCTCCTCGATCTCTCGCAAGGGGTCTCGGAGGAAGCTGAGCATGAACTCCTGCACCTGGAGGCGATCAACAGCCCACAGCTCCTGATGGGGTGGGGAGGACAGGGAATGAGAGAAGCCTCCAGTCATTGATGAGCCCAGCCCCCCAACAACCTGACAGCCTGGGCCAATGTCAGCCCAGCCATACCCCCTGGTAGTCAAGAAGGAACTGCTGGAACTCAGGAAGGGACACTCGGCAAAGCTCCGGCCGCTCCCCAGCCCTGCAGGGAGAGAAGGTAAGCTAGCTAGCATGGTCAACAGACAACAAGGTGCCCCATGGAAGGCAGAACCCAACTCCCAGCCAGCACAGCTTCCCAGAATGGTCCAGCATGGTTCCCTACTCCCACTGCCTCCCACCTGGATCAGGAATCGCCCAGTGGTGAGATGAAGGGGGCCCAGGGAAAACCCCACCTCCCCACTCCAAACCAAACCTCAGAGTACTGGCTTCCAAGAAGGGGAGGTCCATCTGCAGGAAACAGAACCTGGTCAGGGCAAGAGCCCCTGGGAGGCCATGTGGGAAAGGGGCTAGTAAGAAGACAGGCTAGAGCAGCAGATGGGGATAGGCCTCAAGAGGAGAAGAACTGGAGAAATGGCACCCAAAAGCCCCTAAGCAGGGCAGCAGGGCTGAGGCAGGCAGAGCTGGGGGGTGGGGTGGAGGAGCAGGGGCAGGGGTTGAGGGAGGGCAGGTGGCTCATGCACCGTCTTCTGGGCGCTGTACATGAGGCTGCGGTACAGCTGAGCAAACTGCCCGTAGGTGATGTCCCCGCTGCGCTGCTCCAGGTCCTGCATGGTATAGAGCGGGAGTGCCAGTCAGGCAGTCAGGGCCCCAGCTGCAGGGCTCTTGGCTTCCCCTGCTCCCAACTACAGACAGCCCTGGGGGGCACTTACCGTCAGCCGCTCTCGGAGGAAGCGCATGTTGGGGACCCGGTAGTTGACCTGGGACAGCATGTTCTTTAGGTCCTTGGCTGATATACTGAGAAAACAGGGACATCCCCAGTGGTCTCATCCAGCTTCTCATGACCTCTGACCTGTGGGTCGAGCCCACCTGGGGCTGGACAGGTAAACAACACTATTCTGGGAACCTGGAGTCCTGAGGGCGAGACTGGATCAGAACCCATGGGGTTACCAAGGTTAGTCCCTTCCTTTCTTTGGACCTCAGTTCCTCATCTGAGCAAAAAAAAAAAAAAAAAGCCTGTAATTCTGGCAAGGAAGATGTGAACAGATTCAGTAAAGTGGGTCAGGCATGGGAGGAAGAAAAACCACTCTCCAGGCCTCCCCTCCCACCGGCACTGCTCAGGCCTGTGCCAAGGTGGC
Organism: Theropithecus gelada; assembly: GCF_003255815.1. Classification (NCBI taxonomy): domain Eukaryota; kingdom Metazoa; phylum Chordata; class Mammalia; order Primates; family Cercopithecidae; genus Theropithecus; species Theropithecus gelada. Next base: position 61,501,883 of record NC_037678.1, read on the forward strand.
AGTCAGCCCATCCAAGACAGAAGGCAGGGCTCACTCACAACATCCCTGCTGGGGGCAGCACGGCAGCGGGTCCCTACCTGCTGCCCATTGGGATGCTGGGAGTTTGGTCCTCAGAACCCACTAACCCATGAAGGGGAGGGAGGAGGAGGTGCATGCTCCACCAGATACAATGACTGGCAACTGGGCACCTCCTGGGGCTAGACAGGGCCTGGCTCCAGGAAAGAAGCTCAGAGAACAAGGCCCCTGCTCTCCAGGGGTGTCCTGCCCACGATGTGAGGCTGGGGACACTGCTGGACCTGGCAACAGGATGGACGAGAAGGGGGAAGGGGGGCTTTCTCTCCTGGAAAGTGGTGTCAAGGAGGGGAGGGGAGGGTGGGGTCACCTCCTCTGAGCCCCAAGGGCCTGGGAGGAGGCACCAAAATTCCCCAAGGGGGCTGAGCGCCACACTGAGTGGATCAAGCGCTGCAGAGGGAGGGCTGGCTCTGTACAGGTGCCACCTCCTCTGATCCTCAGTCACCCAGGAGGTAGGTGCTATCAGGGTCCTTGTTTTCCAGTGAGGAAACAGAGGCCTTCTGGTTGCAACTGCCTGCATCACCAACCTTGCCCTCTGTGGTCTCTTTCCCATCAGCATACGAACAGCCTGTTACTTCTTCCACCAAAAACACGTGTCTTGCCCCTGCTTAGCTCTCCAAGTACTGCCCTCTTCTTTGCTCCCCGCCGCCGCAAAACTCCTTGCAAGAGTCATATTGCTCCCTCTCATTCCCGTGAGCCCCTCACCACTTGGCTGACACCGCTCTTCTCACCATGTTAAATCCAAGGGTCAATGGTCAGATTTCACCACTGTCTTCTTCCTTGGGCTGCCAGAACTCAGCACTCTGGGGGTTCTCCTCTTACCGCACTGTTTGTCCCCAACCCCTCCAATCTCTAATATGGGGGTGGTCTGAGGTCAGCCACTGGACCCTGCCCTTTTCTTGGTCTGCTTGCCCCCTAGGTGATCTCACCCAGCCCTGTGGCTTTCAGTGTTATCTACATACTCCCAAGTTAAAATCTGCAGCCCCCACTGTGTATGTACCTAAACTCAGTCTAACCACCTGCCTACTCAACAGCTCTCCCTGAACAGCTAACAGGCATCAGAAAACTTAACACGCCTCAAAGTGAACCCCTGAGCTTCCCTCCAAATGGGCTCGTCCCATGATCTTCTCATCTCAGTCAATGGCGACTCTGTTTTCCAGTTGCTCGAGCCAAAGAGCATACTATTATCCTCAATGCCTCTCAAACCCCAAAATCAATTTGTTAAGGACATTCTTTCTGGCTCTATCTTCAAACTACAACATGGCCAAAATCCAGCCACTTCCTACCATTACCATCATGATCCAAGCATTCTCATTTTTCACCTGGAGTGTGGAAACAGCTAACTGAGCTCTCCACACAGCAGCCAGAGGGGTCCTGAGTAACCCATCAGGTCATATCACTCCTCTCTTCAGAACCCTTCCATGGCTTCCCATTTCTTTTAGATCAAAGGATCTCACCACGGTGCAGCACCCACACCATCTGGTCTTTGCTCCCCCTTCTCTCCTTGGCCCCTCTGGCTGCCACACCAGGCCTCAGAGCCATAAGCCTCAGGGCACCCTTCACACACTACTGGCCACCCTCACCTCCAGGACACCCAAAGGCAGTTCTACATACCCAGTCTCTGCCCATAGCAGCAGGGCACACAGCATGTGGCTGGCTCCTCTCACTAGCTCACACCAAGGCCACCAGAGGACTTTGTGCAGAAAGCTACATATGGCAGAACCTGCTGCCCACCGCCCTGGCCCCGCTTAAGGTCCCCTGGGTCCTCTGGCTCTCCAGGCAGCTACTTAGAGGCCTGGCTAAGGTTCTGGATGCCCATCCCCACCCTGCTGGGCTAGAGTCACAGCTCGGTACTTACCGATCCTCACGATTCCGATCCACTGAGTAAAACTGCTTCCGGAGCCACCTGGAGAAAGAAGCCTGAGGTGAGGGCCACTTCTCCATCTACGGCCAGGCCCGGGAGATGCCTGGGCACACAAAGGGACTGCTGTTTCTGTCCCCCTGGTCCCTAATGCTCCCAGCCCTAACCCCTTCAGGAGTGGTTCTTACCTCTCAATCTGCAGGGGTGTGGGTGCCTGCAATGTATCCTCCATCAGCCAAGTTAAGCCCTTGATCCACATGTTCACTTCATCCTCAGATGTGGCTGTGAGCAAGGTATCATCAGCTGCACCGAGGGCACATACCTCCCACTGGGCAGGAATGAGCGGGCAATCCCCTAACTATCCCCTACCTTCTCCACCCCCTTGACTCCCACCTTGCAGGCTCAGCGTCTTCAGACGGAATTCCATTCCATAGAGAATGACAAAGCAGTGTGACTGGTCCGGCCGGAAAGCGGGGTCCTCTTGATAGCGATCAAAGTCTCGTGAGGTCTTCCCTGGGCGAATCTCCTTGATTTCTCGAATATCAACTAGGAAGGTAGCAAAGAGGCCAAGATCAAGCTGGGCTCTCCCAGAGTCAATACCGAAAGGAGGGCAGCCTAGTTTCCTCATTCTTTTTTTTTTTTTTTTTTTTCCTGAGACAGAGTCTCGCTCTGTCGCCCAGGCTGGAGTGCAGTGGCTGGATCTCAGCTCACTGCAAGCTCCGCCTCCCGGGTTTACGCCCTTCTCCTGCCTCAGCCTCCTGAGTAGCTGGGACTGCAGACGCCCACCACCTTGCCCAGCTAGTTTTTTGTACTTTTTAGTAGAGACGGGGTTTCACCGTGTTAGCCAGGATGGTCTCGATCTCCTGACCTCGTGATCTGCCCGTCTCAGCCTCCCAAAGTGCTGGGATTACAGGCTTGAGCCACTGCGCCTGGCCGGTTTCCTCATTCTTACACTGTCTTTCAGGGAAGAACCCCAGAGGCAGAGCCAAGACCACTCAGTCACTCTGGGTAATAAGAGGGCTGGGTTGAGTCTAGGGATAGGCCTTTGCTAAGTAAGGGCTGAGACGTCAGAGAGGGCCATATGGGGGAAAGGCGGTTCTGTGGGGTGTCCCTTTCCTATCTTTGTTCCCTCACTGAGACATTTTGACCTGCGAAACAGCTGGACTGCAGAAGGAGAAATAGGGACCCAAGGCTGTTCATGAGGACCACTTCCTGAGACGAGGTACACACCAATCAAATCATAAAGTCCCAGAGGCAGGGCTGGGTAGGTCAAGATGGGCCTCAGGATCCCTGGGAAGTAGGCTCAGGCCCAGAGGACTGGTGCATCCCTGAAATGCCTAATTGCTTAAGACATCCCCACACGAGTCTCAGCAAAGGGCCTAATCCCCACTCCATCCCATGACCAAGGCATCGGCTGTCCAAGAGCAACAGTCATCCTGGACCCAGACCACTGTTTTGCCTGGGACCATTTCCTTATCATAGCTATCCAAGGCCCTTGCATGCTCCCTTGGCCTTCACAGGGCATAGTCAGAGAGGTACAGGGGCTTGAATAGCAGATGACCTGCCTCAGCCACTGAAACTTGAGACAATGACGAGTTCACTCATTTAACTTCTCACAGTCTCAGTTTTACCATCTGTAAAGCAAAGGGTTTGACTGAGCTTCTCTAGAAGGCAGGGTGGTAGAAAAAACATGCACAAGCTCTGGGTGAGACTGGCTGAACTAAAATCCTAGCTCCACCTCACATCTATGTGATCTCAATAAAGTGACAGCCGCTCTGACCTCACTGCTACACTTGTGAAGTGAGTAACATAAGAGAGTAGCATACAATAGCATCAGAAAGATGTTGGTAAGATCAAAAGTTATAACAGCTAGAAACACTCAGCACTGTATGTGGGGCATGGAGGGAGCCCATTCAATGGACTCCTCTGCTCCCTCAGCAAAGGTGCACAGGCTCTGACACACTCTCCAGCACAGGGAGGGGCTGCCCGCTGGCCGGAGGGCAGACATTCCAGCCCAGAAGTCACCAATTTAAGGTAGATTAGGTCAAAGGAAAAAAGCTTGGCTTAGCCAACAGCGATGACTTTCTTTGAGTATTCCCTAAGCTCTGAAGCCTCTTGAAATGCTCTAAACCCAGACTGGCCTGGTAACTTTGGAGCCAGATGCAGTGCCAGCATTTGCCTGGCCAGCCCCCACCCCAGGAGCCCTTCCAGCCCAAACTGCACACCAACCTAGCTGGAATGTCCTAACAGCCCAACTCCCCCAGATGCTCTCTTCTTGTCCTGTCCCTCTAGCAACTGCCACAGAACTCCACATCTATCCCACCGGGAACAGTGGGCATTGCTTCTGGCCCTAACCCTAGATCCCTGACACACTCCTGGTTCTACCTGGAACCACCTAACCCCTCAGCAAACCCCTCCAGCCTGTCCTCCAGCTGAGAATCCTGCCTTTCCTGCTGTTTTCCCTGCCCCCGGTTCTCACCAATCAGCCATCCTTCCCCAGTCTTCTGGCTCTTCATAAAACATTATTCTGACCCCCTTAGACCTCATTTAAGCCCCTCCCGAGGCTGCCCATTGCCAGTCTAAGGAAAACAAACACCTTCTATGGCCTTGAGGGCTCTTTGTGACAGGGCTCAGGAATTTACCTCCCCAGCTTTTGCCCTCTCACCCTCTCTGCTCCATCCCCACTAAGCCATTCCTAGGGCAAGAATAGCTGTTGCTTCCTATCCCTATTTCATCTTGATTCCTAGTCTGGAAATATCCACCTCCCAGGCTCCCTTCTCTTTCACCAAGGGCCCAACTGAGAAGTTCCTTCCTGTGGTACTCATACACTTGATGCCTCTTGTATACAAACATGTACATACATTGCTCATACACCTAAGGCCAGGCAGGACCCCTCCAGGGCTTGCTTAATGACTGAAAGAAGAAATGAAAAATGCAGGTACACAGGCAGAGGGAGGGAAAATCAAATAGGGATGGTAAAAAAAAAATGAATAGTTATACTCAGGTAGAAACAGAGGGAGGGAGAACTGGGCCATAAAAGACCTAACCGAGAACACAGGGCTTCCAAGGACAGAAGGAGGAGCTTCCATCAGGGGAAATGGCTAGATCAGAAACTGCAGAACCACCACAAACTCTGCCTTTTGAAACAGAAACCAGTCTGCTCTTCCGGTGTGGAGCTGCTGTCATCCCCCTCCCACACCTTCTTGCAAAGGTGAGTGTGACTGTACACACACACACACACACACACACTCTCAACAGGCCTGTACTCCTGCGCATATTTCCATTGAGATCAGTTGAAGGCAGAACAGGTGCCTGAGATAGGGACCAGGTGGGCACAGTGCAGCTCCAGGTCAGGCATCCAACGCTCCCAAGTTCCTGTTGGCCACACCTGGTCCCTTGTACTGTCTTCCATAAGGAGGCACCAGCCTGGTCCTGGCAGCACAGTGAGATGCTCTACTAGGTTCTTGAAAGCCACATCCTGTGCTACCTCCCAACCTCACCCCCTCATCCTCCTGCCTCCCAGAACAAATATGGCAGCATCTTCTTTCCTGAGAGAGCCAGGGCTGGTCCCCAGGAATTCACGAGACTCCCCAGAGAGGAATGGCCTCTGCCCTGGTTGCAGGTGAGAGAGACTGATCCAGTCTGGCACAGTCTGGGTTAGACCTCCCTGCCATTAGTCAGGAGGGCAGGAAACGAGATCGTCCCAGAACTTGGGAGCTTGAGAAGGGGAGAACTACTTAGGGGAGTAGGAAAGTCACACCTTATATCCAGAAATCCATGACCTAGCACTCCTCCCCACTCAGAACCATGAGAGAACAACATTCAGGGGAACTCTGGGGGAAAAGAAAAGCCAGGGGTAATAAGAGGCCCTCACTGTGAAGAAGATGGGGAAGTGAGGAGGAGGAACTCTTTGAGAACAAGGGCAGGATCCCCCAAGTAGCAGCCCAGAGGCTTGATATATAGCATGACGACAAAGGCCTGATGCCCAGGCTCACCTTGACCCAAGAGGGCACAGCCCAGCCAGCACAGCCCATCAGGGCTGCAGCATATTCACTTTGCCCAGCACCAGGTCCCCAGGCCCACAGCGACAGCTGCCCAGGCTTCAGGAATGGCACCATGTCCCCAAGCCCACAGTGAATGCTGCCTGGGCTTCAGGAATGGCCTGGGCATTACCATTTCAAAAGCAGCTATGGTAGACAGTGACAAGATAAGCTGCTCGGGGCAGTGAGGGGGATTTAGTCTCTTATATTTAACTGCCCACAAACTCTCATGAAGAAACAGACTGTCTTTCTTGAGGGGCTCTGAAGTAGTGAGGGACCACACACACCTGTGCCTGGCCTGTATATCACATGTCAGCTCAGAGGACTGAGAACCTTCTCATAAGCCAGGCTTCCCAGTGCCCCAGGCAGAATCCTGGGGGCCTTGCTCTGCTCCCTGCCCTAGTAAAGATCTGCCTTCTCCTGCTCTTTCAAGAAGCCTTCCCTGACCATCCCCTTCCCGCTTAGTGAGGAGAACCACATAGCTCTTAAACTCTAGCTATGAGGCCCTGGCAGTCCCTCATTCTTTCGGCCTCAGTTTCCCCATCAGGAAACTGGAAATTCCTCTTACCTCACATGGTTGCTGTGAGGGCCATGCTGGGAAGTGCTGGTAATAGGGAAGTCTGGAGACAGCCCACCTGTCTGTGTGCCTAGTGCCATTGACATGGAGCCTACAAAAGCTGACAATAGTGGAGATAAATAAGGCCACTTGCCAGGGCCCCACCAGGTGCAAACCCAAACTTAGGTGAAATAAAGCTGGTCCATGAAGAGAAGAATACAAGCAGCTATTTCCCCAGCTCAAAAAGAAGTCTGGCAGGGATGGGGGCATTGTATGGGGAGAAGGGGGACTCTTATGGACTTGTGTACAGATAAGCATATGCAGACATGCTGCTTCCTGAGCCTGCAGTGCCCCACCTGCACACTCACCAATAGTCTGAGGCATGTGCACCCCTAAAGATCAAGTTTCAAATCCTGGCTTCAAGCATATAGCGAGGCCTTGGCAAGTCTGCAGTCCTCTCTGTTTCATCATAAGATGAAGGATTTCGTGGGAGTAGACACACAACAGACCCTTACTTGTAGGCATACTACCTCACAGATACCCACATAGGAAGGTCAGCCTTGGCCTGCCCTACCACGCCCAACCTCGAATTCATTTGTGTTTTGTTTTCTGGGCAGAAGGAAATGTGCCTGCTGCCTGGCACCTGGGGCCAGCTCTAAGCATTGAGGCAAAATGCCACAAGACTGAATTTGTAAAATAAAAGCTTATATGATGAGGCCAGGGAGACTGGGAAGGGCAATGTTCCTTTTCCATCTCTTCCCTCTTCTCCCCTCCCTTCTCAGCCCAGGGACAGACTCCTGGCCTAAGACCACAGACATTAGAGACCAGCAGTTACTCAGAGCGGAGCTTCTGGACCATGCAGTCCTGGAAAGCATCCGCCTTTTGGACATGCCAGTAATGGCAGTTGCTTTCCCTTTAAAAGGAGCCTGTTTCCTCATCTGAGCCACCCTATGCCCAAGCACTCAGGGAGCTGTGAAGCTATACAACCCTCAGGGCCAGCTGAGAACCTGCCTCTGCAGGAGAGTAAACCCCCATCCTGGGACAGCACCCAGTCCACTGACTGGGGAGACAGGGTGCTGTCAAAGGGACAAGCTATATGGTGGGCAGCCAGTCTGGAACCTGGGAAAGGGGGAAGACAATAACCACAGAGGACCCATCTGTGTGCCTGGCTCTTCTGAAGGTAGGGCTGCTTCCTGTCTTTGACTCCCACCCCAACTCCCCCGAGACATCAGGCCAAGTTGCAGGCCTGTCACCAGCTCCCCTCCTGTCCAGTAAAGTGGGATAACCACTCTGTCTGGCCACCACAGGGATGTGCATAAGGGCAGTATTCCTGTTGCCCAGGCAGAGTTCAAGGACAGTGGAAACCCTAGGGAAGAGAAAGAGAAGAGCAAAGGCAGGGCTCCTCAGAGCACAGCCAGTGAGAGCCAGCCAATCCTGCCCTAGGGGGAAGACACATGGCAGACCCGAGAAGGGGGAGAGGGAGCCCAACCATCAAATCCAAGACCCTAAATTAGACCTAATCTTCTTGTTGGAACCTGTGTCCTAGTGTCCCCTGTGCTCAAAAAATCCACTTTCAAATAGCCCGACAGAGGTCCCCCAAATTTATAAGCTTGTTAACCACTCATCAGGCAAAAAGGATGTAGAGAGATATTATGAGCAAAAGCACTGGCAAGGTGGGCAGGAGGCCTGGACCCATCTCTCCGAGCCTCATTTTCTTCATTTGCAAAATAGAATCACCACTCCTGGCATCTCCTTCATTGGACTACAGTGAGATGTCAACGAGGTTAGAGATACAAAAGTGATTTAATCAGAAAGGGACAGGAGGACATACTGAAAACTAAACCCACTAAATGATGGAGATACGGCCAAGAAAACCATAACAAAAAGCATCCCAAATTTCTGAACATGAAACAAGCTTTCACTGAAATATTTCTCTGGGTCTGGGTGTCTCGCCCTGTTGCCCAGGCTGGAGTGCAGTGGTGCAATCTCGGCTCACTGCAACCTCCGCCTCCGGGGTTCAAGTGATTCTCGTACCTCAGCCTCCCAAGTAGCTTGGATTACAGGAGCACGCCACCTTGCCCAGCTGATTTTTGTATTTTTAATAGAGACGAGGTTTCACCATGTTGGCCAGCTGCTCTCAAACTCCTGACCTTCAGTGATTCGCCTGCCTCAGCCTCCCGAAGTGCTGGGATTAGAAGCATGAGCCACCATGCCCTGTCTGAAATTAAGAGAGCGTTTTCCCTTTATAAAGTGCATACGCTCAGTTTAGAAGGCTGACGCAACAGGACTGCTTGAGGCCAGGAGTTCAAGACCAGTCTAGATAACAGAGGAAGACCCCACCTCTGCAAAAAATAAAAATTAAAAAAACTTAGCTAGACATGGTAGCACATGCCTGTACTCCCAGCTACTTGGGAGGCAGTGGGAAAGATCACTTGACCCCAAGAGTTTGAGGCTGCAGAAGAGTAGGAAGCTCTATGAGCTATGATCACAGTACTATACTCCAGCCTGGCCAATGAAGCAAGACCCTTTCTCTAAAAACACAAAACAAAAACACAAAACGCGAAGTGTGTAAGCTAATTGATGTAAATGGTAGCAAAAACTATCCATTTAAACATGCGTGGAGTAAAAAAATTTTATAACTTAAAAAAATTGCAACTCATAGTAAGTATAAAAGGTCTCTTTAAAATCTAAGGAGCTTCAAAGAGGTAAGCGAAGATTTCCTGGACAGGTTCCTTCCCTTCTGGGGGTTTTTACTGCCCCTACCTGTGGGCTGTGGACCCCAGAACCCTTCAAGGCCTGTGTGCCCCACTCTGCAGAGAGCACTGGAGGAAGGCAGCAAAAGCCCAGCCCTCCTCAAAAGGGTCCAAGTTCAATTAACACAATACAGACTCCAGCCCATGTCTCCCCATACTCCCTCCTGCCTCAGTCTGTGCACAAGCCACTCCTACCTCCTCACTTAAGCCCCCACCAGGCCCAGGCCAGGGGCACACTAGGTGCCCCCTCCTCTCTTGTGTGTCACCACTTGTCACACCTACTGGTGCTTCCCTGGTGTCTTAGGCCACTGGCCTATGAGCTTCTCCAAGGAACAAACCACATTTGACTCTTCTCTCCATTCCCTACCAGTCCAACACAAACCCAGGGCCTGGAGAGGCCTCAAAATGTTTAGAGTACTTAAGAGCAGGAGTAAACACATGGGAGTTAGATTCCAGAGCTAATTATCTAACAGGCAGCAAAGGTCACAGATGCTCAAACATGGTACCAGAAAGATGGTATCAAGGATGGCTTCCTGGAAGAGGTGGCACAGTGGGCCACAGAGGCTGTGGGGCTACAACAAATACTGAAAATGCAGTGGTCAGTGAGGTAACAATGGGAACAGAAAAAGAAGGAGCAGGCACAGTTGAGGGCAATGTGACCCCTGGGTGCCAGTACAGTCTGGAAACACTGGGAGGTCCCTACACAAAGATTCCTATAGCCAGTGGGAACCATGGGAAGCCAACAGAGCTTTGGGAAAAACAGAACAGTAAAAGCAGCAGGATGCTGAGCACTCACGCCCTGCTGGGCCCTAAGCCAAGACCACCAGGAGATTCAGGAGAGTGGTCCCGGGGGTCAGAAGAGGTGTGTAGATCTTCTCCAAAATGACCTCTCACCAATCACCCTCTCCACATGTAGCATGTGGCAAACAGATGAGCCCCTCCCAGTTCCCCACTCCCGTACCAAAGAAAATACACAGCCCGGACCTAGGAGAGCATTAATGGAGCTAAGCCTTCTCCACCAGAGGATGCTGAAAGATGGACAAAGAAAAGTTCCAGCAGAAGTGACTATCATCTGGGCCACTTCTGGCCCCCTACCTCAGTCACCCCTCCTCAAGTTCCTATACAACTCCCTGTGGGGTAGGGCAGACACTGCACTACAGATCCCCCTTCACAGGAGCCAGAGGCACAGGGGCTCTGCACCATCAGGACTATACGGCTTTGGCAAGGTTTTTGCAGCTCTGAAGGAAAAGGATGGAGGTAGCCAAAGAAGAGACAAAGACAGAACCTGGACACAGGTGGGAAGAAAGCCTGATGCAGTAGTAGCCAGGCCACAGGATGGTCAGCAATTCCCAAGCTGGCTGTGTATGCCCAAAGCCTGTGGAAAGAGTGAGAGTTCTTCTCTCCCTCTCATTCCTCTCTCTTCCTGAGACTATAATATTCCTCCTCCTGCCTCTCAGTAGAAACATACTCACAAATCTGAGGTTTCCCTGAGCACATCTGGCTGCCACCAAAGGAAGGCCAAAGTGGAGGGGTGGGTAGCTATCCATTTCCATTTTACAAACAAGGATCTGCGTTCAGGGACTTGCGGGGTCACAGGGTTATATGGCAAAGGGAAGGAAGGCGATGGTGGGTGGGGCTTACTGACCTTCCCATTCCTGTGCAGCAGTTGCCTTCAAACCAGACCCGTGGGCAGCGAGTTGGACAAGCTTCGTCTAGATTCTAGACAAATCTCTTTGAAACAATGAGGAAACAGAGGGTCCAAAGGGTCTTGTCATGGTCATATGGTGAGTCATGGCAGAACTGGGACACTCTGCAGTGTCCCCACAGCAGCTGCTATCCCCGACACTGGGTATACAGAGACACACAGAGCAGCCATAGCCAGCCTTTGTACCATCCAGGCAGGCAGCCCTCTTCCCTAGGACTCTAAATTAATCTTACCTATTTCAGAGGTATTAACAGAATCTAAAGGAAGGAAGGGAAAGGAGGTCCCACCCAGATAAATCAAAGCTAGAAGAGCACTCAACAGTGATCTATTTGGCTTATTCAGTCATTCCATCATCTGATCAAATATTTATCAGGCATCTATCTACTCCATGTCAGGCCCTGGGCTGGGTCCTAGGGAAACAGAGATCAATAAGGCATTTGAGTTCCTGCCTTTGAGAAAACCCCTGCCTGATGGAGGAAACAGATGGGGAAGCAGATAACTATGAGGTAATGCAAAAAGCAGAACAGGGACGTGTCTGTGGAGCCGAGTGTGTGTGTAGCAAAGTCTTGGAGTGCTCTGTAAAAGGTAGGTCTGGAGGGCTGACAAGCACACATTGGGCAGAGGGGTTCATGGAAAACAAGACAGAGGTGCAGGAGTCCACTATGTTTCACAAACAGGGCATTCAGAGAATCATGGATGAGAAGGGAGGGAAGATGGCCCATACCAACCTTGACTGCCACAGTAGGGAAAAGTGGCTTTCCCCAACTTTTCTGCACAAGTCCAGAAGATTCTCCAGGCAGTCATGGGTCAGCCTTCTGGGTCAGTAGTTTAGTGTGCTCCAAACTCTGCCTCCCTTGCAGACTGATGCTGCCTAAGTTCTTTCTAGACAGCCTGTGTATGCCAGGCTCCTGGCTACAGGAGAGAGACTGGGGACCCACCAGGGCCATGTCTCAGGAATGCCCAGGACCAAAACAGTCCCTCACAAATTGCTCCCCCACATAGTATACTCAGGCTACTTGGAGAACCAGAGCACTGGGTATAAGTTACTTTTAAATTTTTTCTTTATATTTTATAGACGTGAGGTCTCGCTATGTTGCCCAAGCTTGCCTCGAACTCCTGGCCTCAAGTGATCCTCTCACCTCAGCCTCCCAAAGTGCTGAGATTACAGGTGTAAGCCACCATGCCTGGCCCACAAGTCACTCTGTTGTCCAGGCTGGAGTGCAGTGGTACCACCAGGGCTCACTGTAGCCTCTACCTCCCCAGATGCAGATGATCCTCCCACCTGGGCCTCTCGCATAGCTGGGACTACAGGCAAACCAGGACACGAGGCTAATTATAGTTTTTGCAGAGATGGTGTTTTGCCATGTTGCCCAGGCTGTTCTTGAACTCCTGGGCTCAAATGACTCGCCGGTCTTGGCCTCCCAAAGAGCTGGGATTACAGGCATGAAGAACCGTGCCTGTCCCATCGGTCACTTATCTATGATCCTCCTTCCTGATCCCTCAGAGCAATCAACACGGGTGATCACACCCTGTCTCCTTGAAGCTCTGCCCTTGATTTCTCCTGCACAACCTTGCCTGGTTGTCATGATTCTTTGTGAGCTACAGGCTTACCTGCATTTAGCAATGGCCTTGGTGAAGGCTCAGGCCAAGGTACTCTCTTCCAGTGCTCTGCCTTCTTCCTCATCAGTGTCAGCCATGCCCACACCCTTAATTACCTCCTATATACAGATAATTCACAAACAGGTCTCTAGCCTAGTCCTCTCCTCTTAAGCTTCAGATCCTTCAATTCAGCTGCCTACTTGCTATCTCCACTCTTTATCTTGAAACACCTCAAAGGCAACCCCTCAAAACCAAACACTGTCTTCTCTCACCAGAACTCAGGCCTCCTGCCATACCCCCTGGGTCAGCTAAAAGCATCACCATTCAAACAGGTACCCAAACTCCAAACTTCAGACTGATCCTTAGCATCTCCTTCTCTCTCACCAACCCTCATTCCAGCCCTCTGACAAGTCCTACTGGCTTTATTATTCAAAATTAACCATACATTCTGAGCACCTACATGAGAGACATTAAACTAGGTACTTGGAATACAACTACCTCAAGGAGCTTGAATGTGGAAAGAAAAATTAGATATGAGTATTATGCTAGATACCTTACGTTAAATAGAGTCCACAGACAAATACTATGAGAAGCTGAGAAGTAGAGGATGAAGTAGTTACTACCTCTTCTGGGTGGGAAGAGACGATGAGCAACAGCAGCATCTGGCATCCTAACACTCATTTCTTGCATATTTACTTTGCATAGACACTGTGTAAAGCTCTCGATAAGATTGCCTTACAAGGATAAAAACTGCCTTATATTTTATCTTTGCAAATAACACTATGAAGTAGATATGAGGATCCCCGATTCCTGAGTGAGGAAACTGAACACAAAGAGGTTAATTCACTTACCTAAGGTGGCAGTTGGTGAGTGGCAAAGCCAACAATACTTCAAAGCCAAGACTGCCTGTACCCTAGACGTGTGCTCTGTAATGCCTCAGAATCCTTGTTGGAAGTGGCCAAGCAGGGCCAGCACAGACAGAAGGGGAGGATGGAGAGGACTCCAGGTTGCGTGGCGCACTCCTGCTTCACAGTATTCATTACAGTAGTAGCCATACATGTATTTTAAGGCTGTCTGATTGTCTTCTCTACTAGAGTGCAAACTTCTTGAGAGACTGCACCATGTCTGTCATCTTCAATGCCCCATGCCTACCAGAAACTTAATAAGGTTTTGGGGACCTTATTCAAGAAAAATATAATGAAAGCATCACTGCTATACAACCCGTTCCTGCTCACTAGATAAATGAGGCCCTACTGACCACAGCCCAGCATATCTCCAAGTTTCTCTCTGCTGCCCTGTCTGTGCAGAGCCCTCTCACAAGGGAGAGGAAATGGAATGGGTTGGGAGAAGAAATAAAAATCTGGGGTCTCCCTCCTACAAGGAAACAATAGGGGCCTAGGACTCATAGTGGTGGAGGAAGTGTCAGAGCAATAGGGGCTGCGGTAGGGAGATGAGTGGGAGAGGGAGAATAGAGGCCTTCCCCTCTGCCACTCCCTGAACCTCATGATGTCTCACCACCCCAACCTTGGCTTCTGCCTCTTTGATTTCTGTGTTACTGCCACCTCTTGGACGGTAAATGGGGGTTTAGTCCTTAAGCCTCCAACAGAGTAAATCTGTGGGGTTGGAGACATTCTAAATAATGACTGGAAGTCATCAGGTCAGAGGCCTGCTTGCTGAGACATCCTGCTTCATTCAGCAGAACCCACTAGGCTCTCCTGTTTTACAGCTGCTTGACCCAGCTGCCACAGCATCTGGCTGCACTCCCTTTGGGCCATGCCAGCCCAAGCCAAGCCACTCTCCTGTCCCCTTTTTGCTTCCTGGGAAACAGGGCCCCAGTGAGTGATCTAGTCTCTGACCTCACTCCAAGGTGCCAGGGATCTCTCATTCACTCACTGCCTGCCCAGAAAGCCCAGCTTAAATTCTTTTTTTTTTTTTTTTAAGAGACAGAGTCTCGCTCTGTCGCCCAGGCTAGAGTGCAGTGGCGCGATCTTGGCTCATTACAACCTCTGCCTCCTGGGTTCAAGCAATTATCCTGCCTCAGCTTCCCAAGTAGCTGGGTTACAGGCACCCGCCACCACCCCTGGCTAATTTTTGTATTTTTAGTAGAGATGGGGTTTCACCACCTTGGCCAGGCTGGTCTTGAGCTCCTGACCTCGTGATCCACCTGCCTCAGCCTCCCAAAGTGCTGGGATTACAGGTGTGGGCTACCGTGCCCAGCCCAGCTTAAATTCTTTGAACTCATCTCCCCTATTGAGAGAGACGGCTGCCTTGGATTTCTTTCTCCCAAGTTGAAGTTGAATACCCTATGGTTTTACCTGCTTAGGACAGCTGCTTTCCCAACCTTTACTAGCACACATGATTGTATGGAGCTTCATGCTTCCAGTGTAGACCAGTTCTCAGGCCAGAACCAGGCCATCCTCTTGGAATCAGTCTGGCAACAGACATTCTGTTCTCACTAGAGGGAATGCTCTGTGTTTCACTGCTGGCCTCAAAAGGCCCTCAGCAAAATTCTTAACAAAGTGACATGTTACCTTTTCTAACCTCCTTGGTGGATATGCTAAGAACTCCCAAGAAAAGCCCACAGTCCTAGTTAGGATGAACAAGCTAACACAAGCACATTATACTCAATTACTGTTGAAGGGGGAGGAAGTGACTAGGGCAGAAAGAGGGAAGCTGCCTCCAAACAGCTGGTGGACTATCAGGCAGGACGGAGTGACCATAAAGTGGGTCTTCAGCGCCTCAGAGAAGGACCATCACCCCTGCCCCCATTGCTGCCCAACCTCCCAACTGAGGGAATGGAGTTGTATTCCTTAGCTCACCTCCTGCCCCCAAGTAAGTTGAGAAACCTGTGGGACCTATGGCCAACTAGAGCTCTCCTTCACTCCTTCCTAGGGTTAGTCACCCTGTGAACTCAGGCCCACACTCTCTGGGTCTTAGGCTGAAGTCAAGGTGGGGTTGGAATTCTCCCAGCACACACCCACACCTACACAGCCAGAACCCAGTGTGGTCAATACCCGACTCCTACCACGGGCAAGGCCAAGCCAAGGACACTATGACCCAGGCCCATGCCCTCAACAATCATTTCCCTCAGGACATTTTAACTCAACCATATCCCCAGGTGTCCAAGAAAACAGGAAGCCAACCCCAAAGTGAACTCCCCACCTGTGCCGAGGAAGAACTAAACACACACAAACAAGTGGCCAAACTCGCCATGGCCCAACCCCTCACCAGTCTGGCCAGCTGTTCACTGTCAGGGCTCAGAACATCAGTGAGACCGCCCACTCTCCACCATACCCAAGCCTTGCTGCCTTGCACCCAGGCCCCTCACAGCCTTTGTACAGATCCTTTACCCAACACCTGTCTGCCAGCTGGCAGGTGGAGGGACCCCAGTGGGTAGGATGGGCTGCTACAGGGAGAAAGGCGATGCCGTCTTGGCCCTCAGGCTCAGCCTACAGCACTTTAGGCATAGCTGTCTCCTGCCAGCCCTGGGCATTAGTGGTTTTCTGCATGGTCCAGATCACAAGCTTCTCAGGATCAAGGACTGGGTCACCTCCTTTTCTTGCTTCCCAACTCCAGCCTCCTCTGTGCCAGGCCTGGGCTCAGTAAAAAGGGATGCCAGTCTTCTGCAGGAGCACGCCCCGCCCCGTTTACTCTGCATCCTGAGTCTTGCTGAAGCCAGGGCCACCGGCCAACACCAGGAAGGGCCAGGGCCGGAAGGAAGCAGCAGGGCCTATACACAAAGCCTACATGTGGACTATAAAAAGGAGCTCCTCCCTGCCTCCCCCAGGATGGGCCCGGTTCCTAGGAGGTAAAGAGTGGGGAGAAAGCTAGGACTTAAGCCTGGGCACACAGCCACTGCAGCCTCTCAAAAGCTAGCCAAGCACTACCTCAAAAGGAACTAGTCTTGCAAGGAGGGGTGGGAGAATATTAAGGGCTTAGCCAGGAATGCAAGTAGAGACTCTCCAAGTCCCATCTCTTGGGACCATAGCCTCTCTTAAGGCAACCAACTCCACTGTCCCCACTGCTTCTTCCCCGAAAATACAGAATATTCGGGGACGAACCCCTTCTCACACTTCTTTCTCTACTCTCTAGGGGCTGAAAACACCCACCAGAGGTCTCTAGGCACCCATATTCCCCACTTTCTCTGGAGACTCCAGCACACCCAGCAAAGCTCTGGGAAGCAGCTGTGGTGAGTGGCAGAAGTAGCGAGAAACTCAAACTCTGGGCGGCAGCAGAATACTGTGGCCACAACAGAGTAGGCTCAGCAGGCAGCTCAAGTAGGGGCATGGGTCAGTGGGGAAGGGGGGGCGGCTATGGCAGAGAGATAACAATTAGGCAAGGGCCACACAAAGATACCTATTTCAAAGATGTCAGCCAAGGCAGTCTCTTGACCCACACAGGCAGCACTCTACTCTGTAACAGCAAAGCCACACCCACCACATGCACCCTAAGTCATACAAATTAATTCCTTCTAAACCTCCATACTCCAAATCCCTCTCCAGCCTAGTTTACCCAGGGTGTTCAGGCTCTGTGCTAGAGGCCTCACCCAGAATCACTGAGGCCACTCTCCAGGGACGGTGGTGTAGGTCAGCACACATAGCAAATAGGGGAAATTAACATTCCTTGTTGCCAGCCATTGATATGTGGGCACCATTTGTTAGCACAGCACACCCTCACCTACCCTGACAGAGCAGCCTCTTGCTTATTTCCTTCATAGAACTCACCGAATCTTGTAAGCATTTTATCTGTCTGGCTATTTATCTCCTTTCTGGCTGTATCTACCCTAACCTTATGTCTACTTCTGGTCTCCACAGTGCTTGGCACAGTTAGCAAATGCCAGAGTCTAAAGCCAGGGAAGCACAAGTAGTGTCTCACTTATTCAATGAGCCACTGAGGCCCAAGAAAGCTAGTTTTTTTTGTTTTTTTAAGGAGAGTAGCTATGGTGAGATGAAACACAAACCAAGCTAGAGATCTACTGCCACCATGAACAAGTCAGAGGCTGGAGTAATCACATCCAACTCAACATGCCCAAAACACAGTAGCAAGGCCCACAATAAATGTATGACAAATTAAGGAGCATATGAATGAATGCACGCTCTTGAGTTGTCATAGAGAATCCTGGCAAAGCCCTTCTCAGGACATCTGGGGCACGGAGCCCCAGGTTCCCATGTTCAAAGTGTCACCACGAACCAGCAAGTCAAGAGGGTGAGGCTCTTCTGTACCCCGTTCCCAAACAGCGGCTACATTCACCTACATGTACGAGTGTGGGAAAGGTCTGGGTGGGCCAAGCATCTCGACACCAGGGTTGTGGCAAGGATGAGTGCAGGACGGGTTTTGAAATTGAGGCAATAAGTCCAGCTTGTCCACAGATGGAAGCCTAGGCTGGTCAAACACATGTGGCCAGAGGGAAGAAAAACAAAACAAAAAAAATAACCCTCTGTTCCTATAGAACAGTCCATCTTACTGTCACTTGCACCAGAATGGGAGAATAAACTGAATACTATAGCAGGAATCAGAAATCCTAGGATCTACCACGAACTTGCTATGTGACCTTACCCTCAGGACGTTGGTTTTCTCCTCTGTAAGAGAGAGATAGTAACTCCTGTCCTCCATGGATTCATGGAGCTACTGGGAAGTTCAAACAATACAACAGGTGAGAAAATGTTCCATGAACTCCCAATATACTGTTCAAATTCCAGAGTTTTTTGGTGCCCCAGTCCTCTGTGTACAGACTCAGGGAAGGAACACAGAAAGCGAGCAGGAAACAGACTCCTAGCCCAGGTTGTTGGAGCAGCCACTTGTGGCCGAGCTCAGTGGTGGAGAATTGGAGCTCTGTAGTTAACGAAGGTGAGAGTAAAGGAAATGAATACTGTTAAGTGGTCACTAAGTGACAAATGTTGTGCTGGGTACTTTTCACATAAAATCTCTTACTCTGATATACAATCTCCCTTATTATTAACATACAGCTCTGTGAGAAGAAATTACTTTTACAGCTAAAGATCAGTTTCAGACAGGGAAAAGTAATCTGCCCAAGGTCACAGTAAGAGCTGAGACCTGAACCCAAATCTGACCAGCTCTAGCCACAAATCTCTAGGCACTTAAGCTCAATTACCAGCAAGGTGGGACGATATAGTCAACGGGGGCCCGAAGCCAATCCTCACCCATGGCTCCACCTTGAGTCTTGCCACCTGTAAACATGCTGCTCTGCGAGATTCCCTCCAAGGAGGCACTGTTCCCATGCTCCTCTAAACAAGGCGCTCTACAAGGGGCACCAGAACATTCCCATCCTCCTGTCCCACACCCATCTCTCCTACGACTCTCCTCAAAGTCTGCAGCGACTTCTCTAGTTCTAACAAAGCAAGTGGAAAGGGGAAAAAATCAGTCTTCTAATATCAGGCCTTTGCAATCTCAGGCCTCACTCCCTCCCTCCAACTTATCATCTGTGGTCTCCTTGAAGCAACGTCCCACAGGAAAAGGCACAGAGTGAGAAGAGATGCTGTGAGTTAACGGAGACTGACACAGAACAGTGACAGCAGAGGCAGGCCCTACCACATCAAGGCTGTGGCATTAGAGCACTTCCTGGAAGACAAGGTCTCTCCAGATAGCGTCCTGGGCTAGGCACTTAGAAATAGGACAATATCATACCTTCACTCCACAGAAAGGGTTACCACCCAAAACAGCTGCTTCCAGCCAACTGCCATGTCTCCCTGCAAAACCAGCAGTGGGAAAGAGCCCTGACAATAGAGGGATTGCTGAGAGCTGCAAGAGAGGATGGGCAGGCCTCCTTGCCTCTGAATCAAAGGGCTGGTGGCCAGGCACCAGTCCCTTAGGACAACAGGTGCATTCGCTCTTCTCCCCACTAGGTCCTCCTGGGAACTTAATCCTCATCTCTGTCCTGTCAGGGTTCCTACGTAGTAAGCACTTACACTGTGCCACACATCATGCTAAGCACTTTATACAGGTTCTCATCAAATCCTCACAAAAACCTTATAAAATAAATGCCATTTGATACTATCCCTTTTACTGATAAGCAGCCCAGAGAGGTAAAGCCACATGCTTTAAGGTCACAGAGCAAGTAAGCTGCACAACAGGATTTTAATTCAAGCAGAGTCTAGGGCCCAAATGCTTAACTACTAAGCTCTGTCTCACCCCTCAAGACCCAGCCCTTCTCCCATCCACCACCATGGCATCCCCACCCTGGCTCAGCAAGAAGGTCTTGTCTGGGCCCTCATCAGTTCTCTCCTGCAAACTGGAGGAGCTCACTGGCCTCCCTCCCCAACACCTGCCTGACAAACCACTGCCACTGTGGTCTCCCAGACAGAGGCAAGTCAGTCCCACTACAGCCTCTGCTGACTCCCGCTGCCTCCAGAACTGAGTGTAATCTGCTGGGCACGGCACGCCAGGGCTACAGCTGTCTCCAACCAGTCCCAGCCTCCTCTCTACCACACCAACTCTGTTCCCTACCCCTGCACGGAGTGATTCCCAGTTCCTCAGCCTCGGCACAGGCAGGTGCCTCAGTAATTCAAGGCCCACCTCAAAGGTCACCTCTCCTTTAATGCCTTCCTGGCAGAGCGCCTCACAGTTCTTGGCAGAGGCTTTCATATTATGGCATGTAACACACAGGGTTATAATCACATGCCTCTACATCTGTCTATTCCAAGAGTTCCTCAATGGCACAAACCATGTCTCAATAAATTTTTGAATCCTTGCTGCCTAGCACTGGGTGAATTGGAGGTATAATAATACTTATTGCAAATATTAATAAATGTGCCTCATTCCAAGAAGCTACCCAGAGCAAAGCTGGTAGTCAAGATCTCTAAACTCCAACTGAATCCTGTGCATCTATGTACACATACACGCGGAGTCCGGAGAGAAGCTGGAGGTGTTGTGGGTCCCAGGACTGGGTGTGCTCAGCTCCTCCAGTTATCTGTGAAGCAGGCCCTTTTCCTAGGTTCACAGGAAACAGAGGATCCCAGCTGGGCGGGGGGCCTGGAAACCCACACATCAGGGCAAGCCTGGGGTGCTGAGGAAACACTAAAAGGTCTGACTTCCCTTGGAAAAAACTACATTCAGACAGGAAACACACAGGCAGGGATGGCTAGCTCTGGAGGTCCGGACATGTGCTCTTGCCCCTCTCCCACTGGGAGTAACAGCCAGTACAAAGAAAACCCTTGATGACACCGGCCTGGGCCTTGCCCTCTCCCGTGCTGTGGGCCTAGCCCTCGGAGCAGACCTCTTGGTGTGGTCTGCTCCCCAGCCACAGGGGTCAAGCCCCAGCCAGCTGGTTCCACTACTACCTCCCTTCTGAGCCCGCCTGCCTCATCAAGGCGGTTAGCTGTTTTCTTCCGCCACCCTCACCCTCTTCATCAAAGGTACTGCTCACAATTGTCATTGCCTGTTTTCGTTTCCCTAAAAGCAAGCACCCATATTCATTTACCTGAGAGGGCCTGGCATCTAGAAAAGTATCTAGTGAAGAATCAGCCAAAGACAGAAGACTAGGCCCCAGAAGTCCCCAAGGACATGCTCAGTCAGTATTCACAGAGTACCTCCAGTGTCTACACCAGTGTTTACTGGGCCCACAAAGACCCTCAAATGGACAACCTCATTAAACACGAGTCTGAACCATCTCAACTCAGAAGACACCAGAAGAAAAAGTGTGGAGCCAGAGCCTAGAGAGGCTGAGGCTGTCTTGGGATACCAAAGCCAAAGCGGTCTTTGCCCTGTAATGCACGGCCTGAGCACAAAGGTGTCTCACAGAGGAGCCACGTGGATCACAGGGAACATGGTCTTGGGGTTGCTAGTCAGCCACTGACTAGTGAGCTGGCCCCAACTGAGGCCCTGGCACACACTGACACTTACAACACCTTGGGCACAAACGATTCTCCATTTCCATTTCCTCACCTGTAAAATGGGACAAAAGGTCTCGATAGCACTCAGCTGGAACTCTACGTAATGCATTTTATTCATTTATGTCAGTATCTGCAACATAAAAGGCCAAACACCAACCTGGTTCCTGTCATACCACCAGGACAACCAAACTTGTCAACACCTAAGCACTTCCCCACCCCGCCTTTGAGCCAAATGACCACCCTAGAAATCAGCAGGTGTCAGCTCCATTTCACAAGTGCTGACGCGAGACGGCACAGAGTCAGGGCAGAAATAGGTCTTACATATGAGTGCTCCTTAAACCACACTGTCTCTCCCTCAGGTCCACCGACACCCTGAAGGTAGCACAGTGTCTCTCTCTTTGGCCGGGCTTCAGGCACTGCTGGTACCCTGGTAGGGTCAGCAGGAAAGGCCAGATACTTGAGGCACTTGGGCAAGAGTCCAGGTGGCAGAAAACCCGGCTGGCAGTCCAACCTCCTCAGAGGCCGCAGGAATCAGAACCTACCAACAAGGAGAGCCCATGAATGGACAGAAACAGGGCAGGCTTCAGTGGAAGCCTCCATTAGTAAAGTCTGAACACACAGGCATCAACCAGACTTTTCATCCAGGCTCCTTTCAATTTGAGTCCCCAAAATCCAAGACCCAGGGTCCTCCTACATCTTTTGCCTACCCTCCAGGCCTGTCAAATCCTAGCTAACTGATGAGATCACTGAATGTGTACACCTCTGGCTGACCCACCTGCTCACTGCTGGGTAGGGGGTTATCAGGTCCTCTGTGTGCCTGCCTCCATCCCCCAAAGACCTGAGGCATGATAGATCATGCCCTCTCTGCACCCCTTTTCTGTTCAGGCCCCAACTTACAAACAAGAAAGGTCACACCCAGGAGTCAAATGTGCACAACTCCAAACACTTTCTCTACAGAAACACTGTTTTACATGGTGGGTGGGTGAGTGGGCACATGGGTTGAGGCAAAACAAAACCGTTTCCTGCCTTTTTCTGAGTAGCAATCTAAGTGAAATGTGAATTTGGTCACCGTCCTCCTCCCTTCCTGCACCTTCACCCTTACCTCCAGCCACACCTCACCCCCTCACCATTCCCAGTTGAGGGTCTTGAAGGGCAGCCATGGTCTATTGTTAATGTTATTACTAATAACAGCTCACATTTATTAAACATTTATGTGTCAGACAATGCTAGATATTTTTACATGAATTGTCTCATTTGATCCTGGAGCAACCATATATAGTGGATATATTACTACCCCCATTTTACAGATGAGGAAATCAAGGCACAGAGAAGGTAAGTAACTGGCTGGGAAACATACAACAAATATATGGGCTTCAAATCCAGACTTGCCATCAACCACTGTGCTACATTTATTGCCTGCTAATATGCATGGTTTAAAATGCAGTCTGTTACCCAGGAGATCTCTGAGAACTTTCAGCCAGTGCCACCAACTCAACACAGCATAGGGAGCAAGGAAGGGGACCATGCCTGGAGTCTGATGCCTGAGTGATGTTCCCAGGATTATCTCAGCTCTTTGCAGTGCCCATCCTTCCTCTACTTTGGAATCCACAGGCTCTCAAGTCACTAAAATGTTCTCCCAGTGGCTGACAGGGTCAGTGGGGGCACTGAGGAAGGCGGCTGCCATTTCTAAGTTGAGCAGCTGCGTTAGATCTGTGTCAGATCTGGAGTTTGTAGCTGAGGATGGCTGGCTGCCTCACCACAAGACCTTCCTTCCTCCCAATCTCCTCAACCATCTACACACATGCACACCATACCCAAGAAGGTTTGTGGGACCCCCCTTTGGGGTGTCACTTCCTGATCCCCCTCCTTCACACAGACCTGGTTCTGAGCCCGGGTCTCTCTAACCCCAGTCTCCGGGGGTCCCTGCAAGAAGCAACCTAGTCTGGAGTTGCAGACACACCATCTCTTCACACTGAGAGGCGGGGGAATGGAGGGCAAAGCAGAGTGCCCATCCGACCACAGCACAGGCACGCGCTAAGTGGAACAACTCTCAAAGATCTGGGGTTTTTCAAAATCCCCCAACTCCCTCCTCCCACTACAGACCAGCACAAAAGCAGCCAAGCTCAGGCCTGGGAAGTCGAAAAGGCAGGAAACCAAGAGAAGCCGCTCCCGCTCCCTGAAGCCACCGGACAGAGGACAAAGGGCTAGACTCCAAACTAGCTGCACTCCTGAGAAGAGTACCTGACTCCAAGGCGCTGGGGCAGGCCTTTATGGGGCCCATCTTCTGGGAACGTGCTTCCCAGGGCAAGGGGAGTCCCTGTTCTGGCACTGAGTGTCTGCCCACCCACATAGGCTTCCAAAACTCAGCTTTGGGACAAAAGTAGCATTAAAAACAAAACAAAACAAAACAAAAACAAAAACAAAAAACAGCCACTGCCTTCTCTCAGGCTTCTCCAAACCAAACAAGACCACCTTCCTCCCTCTCCCCCAGAGGGAGATGAGTAGGCCCGGCTCTGCTCCAAGACCAGCCCTACCCAACATCTGCCTAAGTTCTACTTAGGGAACCCAAAGGTTCCTTTGCAACCAAGAGCCCAGCCTGGGGGCCCGGAGAGTTTCACAGACTGCTCTTTCTGGAAAAAGAGTGGTGGGCGGGGACCGTCTGGTCAGGCCCCAGGTTCCCGTGCTGGGTTGGGGCCGCTGCCTTAGCTCCCCTCAACGATGCCACCACCACTCCCAGGGTCTGGGGGGGCCCGATGCCCGCACCGCAGATCTCCAGCCCGCGAGGATTTTTAGGCCTCAGGGCAAAGCTCCAGGAACAGTAACTCCCCCCAGCTGGGGGAGGGGGTGTCCTGTCAGGTGACCGAGGACCCGGATGCCCCCCGCCCCCAGTGACCACCCGAGACGAAGCGGGGGCGGGGCCCCGAGGGGGTGGGGGAAGGCCCGAAAGTTTGCCCAAGTCGCTGCGGCGGCCGGCCGGGGCGCAGGCAGTTGGGCCGGGCTCCCACGACCCCAGCGCGCGGCGGGCCCAAGCAGGAAGGGGGCGCACTTACTGGCCCCCTCTATCTTGTCGGCGCCCCTGCTCCACGTGATCTGGCGCGTCTCCAGCTTGACCTGGAAGGTCTTCCGCTCGGGTCGCTGCGACTTCTTGGAGTAGAACAAAGTCATGACGGTGCCCACCTCGAGGCTGCGGCAGAGGTGCAGCACCTCGGCGTCCGAGGGCGCGCCGGGCCCGCAGCCGTTGGCGCAGGGGGATGCGGCGCCCGCCATGGCTCCGACGCTGGGGGCGGCGACGGCACAGGCCGGGACGGCCCGGGAGCAGGCGCAACGACGCCGGCTGAGGTTGGGGCTGAAGCTGAGGCGGCCGACGAGCGGGACCCGGCGGCGGCTCCTGCAGGCGGACACGGGGCGGGGCCTGAGCGCGGCGGGGCGGGGCGGGGCGGCCCTGAGGCCCCGCCCCGCTCGCGCGCCGGGAACAAAGGCGCCCGCGCACCCGTGGGGAGGACCCCCGCCCGCCGGCCCGCTGCGCCTGCGCCCCACGACCCCCAGACAGGCCGCAGGCGGGGACGGAGGCTCGATGGCGGCGGGAGCGCGCGCCGTTCCCGGTCGACCCACCCAGCCCTCAGTCCCGCAGAGCTTTCTCACGCGGCCCCGGACACAGCCCGGCGGCCACGAGCGGCCCTGTCACGCACGGCAGCCCCGCCCACAGGCCGCAGGCCCAGCAGCCGGCGCGTCAGTCAGGCGTACTCGCACGGGCGTCCGCCAGCCCGCGGTCCCGCACAGACGCAGCCCCCGCGTCCCGAACACCGCCCATGCAGCGACCAGGACGGGACGCGAGGAGGTGGCGCGTCCTCCGGGCATGCCTGGCCAAACCCAGTTACCTGGGCGGGCTTCCCGGCGAAGGGAGCCAGGCCGGGCCGCCTCACACCGGCGGTGGCAGCGGGTTCTCCGCGCGCCCTCTCCTGAGAGGGGCGGGGGCGGGGCCGCCTGCGGATTGGCCGCAGGCACTGATGGACAGCCGACATGTCCCGCCCCCCCGGCAGCGCGGGGCTGGCCCCTGGCCGCTCTTGGGACGGCCAGACCCACGTCTGTCTGTTCCGCCTCTGCTGCCAGGGTGGCCTTCAGTGGTCCTCTCGTTCGGAGAGTTCCCCCCAGCCCCTTGCAGGGGCGTTAAGTCCGCGGCCGCGCTGCCCAGCGGCCTGACCTGCAGCTCCCAGGGCCTTTGTGTCTGTCCTTCGCATGGGCCTCTGTACGCTCCGTCTCCACGCGGCGGGACTGGAGTCTGATCCCGGGCGCCCCTCCTGCAAATGCTCTCCTGAACTTTGATTTTCCCCGCCTTACTTTCCTCCTCCTCCTGTGGCCGCTGCCTCTCGATCTCAGAAGCTTCTCTTCCTCTGCACTCAGTGCTAGGCCAGATCCCAAGGCGACCTGACCTTTCCCCTGGCTTTACCGGCCACACAGGCACCGATGACTCCAAACCTGCATCTCCCCTACGTTCCAGGCCCCAGCATCCCACTGCATGTGCCACATCCGCCCACCTTAGACAGCTCACCTTCCCTCCCCAAACGGTTCTTTCCAGTCTTCACTTTCTCAGAACGTGGCGCTAAACTCCTCTAAGTTGGAAGGCCAAAAACCTTGCAGATAAGTTTGCTCCCTCTGCTTCACCTCCAATCCATCAAGATCTGTTCACTGAACCCACAAGCTGAAGGCCCCATCTCCTGTCACCCAGACTATTTACTTTTGTTTTGCCTGGATGTATTCTCCATGCTTTAAATCTTTACAATGAAATTAAATAATGATCCCCTACATCCAGCCTAAAACCCTCCATGAATTCCTATTGCACTAAAATCCACACTCGCTGCTTGGCCTAGCAGGTTCTATATGACCTGCCCATCTCACCAGTTTCATCTCTCACAAGTGATCCTTCGCTCTCCATTCTCCAGCCACAAGGCCTTTTTCTGGTTATGGAATAATTCATACTCTTCGTCTTTCTGAAGCCATTCTTGAAACTCACCCCTGCAATCTATCTGCCGCTGTCAGCACCGCCAAAATTGAGGACACCAACGGTCGCAGTGGAGTCTGATATGTTGAGCCAGGCAGTGGGTCGGCTGCCGGACACAGCAGGACAACTTACTGCATTTCAGAGGTGAGAAGCCCAACAGAGCTTCCAGCTGATGCCAGAGAAAGAGCCAGGCTTCCTGGGATTTGTGGGATAGTAGGACTAGACTAGAGTTTGTAAGTATGTAAGAGTGTGTGCTCAGGCAACCTACTCAGCTGGATAGTGACCTGGGGCTGCTGCTTCTGACTTTGTCTTGCTGTAGTGGAAACTTGTGTGTTACGTTGATATCCTCAAGTGCATCCCCTAAGAAGCTCAGAATTCAGCATGACTTTGAGACACTTTGTCCTAGCCAGCTTCTGTGGCCTAGGGAGCGGTGGGGTAGCTGAGATGGACTGCCACCTAGTGGCAGGCCTTTACGTGGGCGGGAGGGAGCTGGCATAGACCCTGTGCTGAAGGCATGCACCTGTGGTCACACCTGATCCTCATAATTATCCTCTAATGAGGAATGATGGTCTGCAGTTTACTGATGAGAAACAGATTCGGAGAAGTTCTACAATTTGCCCCAAAGCCCCATAACTAACATAACTAGGTGGGAATTAGAACCAAGTCGACCTGACTCCATGAGTTTTCTGCCTCACAGGAGATCCACTGGCTTAGGTAAGTCCTGGTGGTCAGTAGTCAGTGGGCATGGAGGCTCTCTGGTTAATCAGCATGGGTGAGGGGAGGCATGCTCACTGCTGGCCTAGGGCACAGGGAATCCAGCAGAACGTGAATGCTCACAGAGTGTGGCTTGAACTGGCTTAGGCTTAAAGTTCTGTGGACCCTGCTCTTCCCTGTGTTGGGCCTTGACAACATGAGTTAGGAGCACAAGAGAGACCCAGCGCCAGCTCTCCGGGAGTTCAGACATTAAACACTCTGTTACATAAAGACAATTGTGATGAGGGCTAGGAGGAAAAACATTGGGTCGAGATCTCTTCAGACCGCAGCAGAGGTCTAAAGGAAGCGAGTCAATGGCGAGGTGAATTATTAAAGGTGGGTTGGAGAAAAATACGTTCCAAGTAGAGGTAACAGCATGTACAAAGGCCCTGAGGCCAGGAAGAGGTTGTTGAATTTAGGGTTACAAAGCTAGAGTTTCCTGACTGAGGAGGGGATAGGGAGTGATGAGGCCAGGAAGGCGGGCAGGGGCTGAATGGGGCCCCTCTCTGGCTGTCTGATCCTGTTTTTTATAGGAGGCACCCTCCTAAGTGCTGCAGCCCTCGTTGAGCTTCCCATGCTGACTCAGGCAGCCTGTGGGCTCGATACACTTTTTAAATCTGTTTCTCCATTTTTTTGGGGGGAGCTTCCTAATGTGCAGGGTAAGTCTTCCTTGCTTTTACTTTTGCCTCTGGGGCTGGACCTCCAGGGGCTCAAGAAATCCCTGCCAACAAGAGCTTGAGTTTTCAGCCCATTGCCAGGCCTGTAATCAGGGAACAGGGCCCATTTCCTCCTGGGACTTCTGGGCCGGCATCCCAGGCCTCAGTTGCCTCCTTCCACCAAAGGAGGTGCAGGAAAAACAGGGCATGCAGAGGGTGTGGTCTGTGTGGGCTTCCCCCAGCTCAGCATATATATGGGTGTGTGGGTGTGAATGGCAATACGTGCAGCTGCGCTGTCTGGGAGGAGCAGCCCAGCACCCACACAAGGCACACGCCTGTGACGTCACCCAGGCTAGCCCTGCTCAGGCCTATTTCTGTGAGCATGCATGCTTCAGCATGCCTTGGCCTACACTACCTGTGCCCGTGCCCAGAGTCTGGGGAGAGTCCCAGCCCAGCTGCCCCTCGGGACCTGTGGGTTTGGCCTCACAGCTGTTTATTAAATGACCACTTAGAACAGTGGTTGGCGTATAGTAAACACTATGGAACTGCTTTATCCACATTGTCTCATTTCTTCCTCATTACAGCCCTATAAGTGCTCTTATTACCCCCATTTTCCAGATGAAAAAACTGAGGCACAGAGCTAAAAGGCAGGATTGAAACCCAGGTAGTCTGGCCTCAGAGTCAGTGCTGTTTTGCTTCCCATGTATGTATGAACACTTTATTGTATATCCTCTCTCCTTTGTAAAATACCCCTACCTGATGTATTTTCTTTTTTCTTTTTTTTTTTTTTTGAGACAGAGTTTCTCTCTCGTCGCCCAGGCTGGCGTGCAATGGCGTAATCTTGGCTCACTGCAAACTCCGTCTCCCAAGTTCAAGCAGTTCTCCTGCCTCAGCCTCCTGAGTCTCTTTTGATTCAGTGCTGTCACAGGTTGGGTTCTTTGGATGCGGACTCTGTGACAGGTTAGTGTGCAGCATGTTTATTAGGGAGTGCTCCTGGGATCAACACTCAGGGAGGTACTGGAAAGAAACAGGAGTGGGCACAGGGCAAACTAAACGGAGACGCAGGCCTGATGACAGTCTCAGCCAACCCCCAGGATCTCTGTTGTCTGGCACTAGCCTGGAAAGGAGTTGTAATGTCCTGGGAAGAGCCTAGCCTGGGCCAGACGGCACTCTGCAGCCAAGGTGATCTTCGAGGGGCTGGCAGCTAAAGATTTTCTGCTGACAGCTCTCCCAATAGTTGGGTCAACAAGTCCTTCCTTGAAGGGGATCTGGGTGGCACATTGCTATGCCTACCACAAATGTATTCTTTTTCAGCCCTTTAAAAAAAAGCTTTGAGTACTTAAAAATAGAGAACAAAATATAGAAATAGGAGATGAGATTATAAGGAGGAGGATGATAATATGGTTTATGGGTTAACGTAGCTGATGTGATTGAGAATTAAACATGGCTGAGCTTCCTGATAGCCAAAACAATAACACTTTCTATTCTGTTAACTGGTTCTTTGGAGTAAAAAAAAAATTCTGGGGTTAAATTATAAAAGAAGTTTCTCACCTGGACACTTATTTAATTGAAATAGTGGAGAATGTTCTCAACTGATTAATAGCAAATACTGATGCCGTTTTCATTTGTTCCTTGTAATGGCTTTGAGTGAATATCGAAGGCATAATATACAAGTATAGCGTATAGCTCAGTGAAGCCCTTTTCACATTAGAAGGGAACAGATTTATAGTCTTGCAGTGTCTAATTTGATCCATGTGTAGAACATTGTCTTTTTCCTTTAAACCATTCTTTTTTTTTTTTTTTAAACTCTTATTGCCCAGGCCAGAGTGCAGTGGCACGATCTTGGTTCACTGCAACTCCCGCCTCCCGGGTTCAAGCAAGTCTCCTGCCCCAGCCTCCTGAGTAGCTGGGATTACAGGCACGTGCCACCATGCCCAGCTAATTTTTTGTATTTTTAGTAGAGACAGGGTTTCATCATGTTGGCCAGGTTGGTCTCGACTTCTGACCTCAGGTGATCCACCCGCCGCAGCCTCCCAAAGTGAAGGGATTACAGGTGTGAGCCACTGCACCCAACCTAAACCATTCTTTAATTTTTAGTCAGTTTCTCATGTTAGACATCTGAACAGCCCCTCCTCTGGGTTTGTGAGCCAGCCTGCACCTCAGCATACAGCCAGTATTCCTAAGAACTAACAGTGCACCTTGAACTCCACCCACAACCTGCTGTGTAGGCTCCTGACCCCTGGCCCCCAAATCTGTCTGTGGCTCCAACTTAGTTGTCAGGCCTCACACTTCTTAGGTCATGTCCACCTGCTTTCCTCCTCACCTGGGACGTATTATCTGTCCCTCAAGAGCCTCGTGTTTTCTCTCAAGGCAAAATCACACCTGGCTCAGCTGCTCCCAGGGACTGCTCTCTCCATCGACCTTGGTGTATCTCTGCTGATTGGCCCCTGTAGTGGGACCCAGATGTTGAGGTTCTCCAGCTGCGCTGCAGATGTACCTTCTTCTGAAAGGTGGCAGGGACACTGTGATTGCATCACTGAGGCGACATATGGCAATAAAGGAAGAGAAGGAGAAAGCCCTTGCCAGCTACTGGCCCAGGCCAGGGCAGACCTGCACTTTTCTGTTTTTCTCTCTCCTCCTTGCAACACACTTCACCGATGCATCCTCTAGAGCACTAGGACAGCAAGCTGAGTCAGAACAAGTTCCCACTCCAGCAGTGGGTACAGAAATGCCAACAGACCATGACAATTCAGTGTGATGGGGTCCCCTGGAGCACTGAGAAGGGACACTTGGCTTTATTGAGACCTGTTGGTGTTGTGGAGATAGAGCAGAGTGAGAAACTGTATGCCTGAAAGAGATGTGGCCACTCCAGATACAAGGCAAACACTCATTTTCATGATAGGGTCACTCCAAGTTGTTTTGTGGGTTATTATTAATTTTTTGCAACTAAAATATAAACATTTTTAGAGATGCAAATGTCCACATATAATAGTTTATTTAGTTAACATGTACATACTTTAAGTCACATATTTAAAACAATGTATTCATGAATATTGATTTTTTGCACACTCACATTTTCAGTAAATTATATTCAACTCTATATAAATCTTGGATTTCTGTATTTTCACTATAAGTCAGTTTTTAAGTCATCTAATAAAATCTCTCAAAGCACATCATCACTTTCCCTCCCTTCTAAGTTTGAGAGAGAGCAAACAACCTTTTTTTTTTTTTTTTGAGACAGTTTCACTCTTATTGCCCAGGCTGGAGTGCAATGGCACGATCTTGGCTCACTGCAACCTCCGCCTCCCAGGTTCAAGCGATTCTCCTGCCTCAGCCTCCCGAGTAGCTGGGATTACAGGTGCACACCACCACACCCGGCTAATTTTTTGTATTTTTGTATTTTTTTTTTTTTTTTTTTTGAGACGGAGTCTTGCTCTGTCTCCCAGGCTGGAGTGCAGTGGCCGGATCTCAGCTCACTGCAAGCTCCGCCTCCAGGGTTCACGCCATTCTCCTGCCTCAGCCTCCCGAGTAGTTGGGACTACAGGCGCCCGCCACCTCGCCCGGCTAGTTTTTTTGTATTTTTCAGTAGAGACGGGGTTTCACCATGTTAGCCAGGATGGTCTCGATCTCCTGACCTCATGATCCACCCGTCTCGGCCTCCCAAAGTGCTGGGATTACAGGCTTGAGCCACCGCGCCCAGCCAATTTTTTGTATTTTTAGTAGAGACAGCGTTTCACCATGGCCAGGGTGGTCTTGAACTCCTGACCTCAGGTGATCCACCAGCCTTGGCCTCCCAGAGTGTTGGGATTACAGGCGTGAGCCACTGTGCCCGGTCAACTTTTTTTACGTAAAATTTTTTTACTTAAAAAATAATTTTTGTTGAGGAATAATTTACATATAAATACATCCATTTTTAAGTGTAAAATTTGTGCTTTGATAAATGTATACCCTCATGTAACCTCCACCCAATCAAGAAAGAGAATATTTCCATCATCCCAACATGTTTCCTGGTGCCCCTTTGCAGTCAGTCTCCTGCGTCCCCACCCAGCAACCACTGACTGTCACTACAGATTAGTTTTGCCTATTCTGGAATTTCACATAAATGGAATCATACAGTATGTACTATTGTGTCTACGTTCAGCATAATGTTATTGAGATTCATCCATGTTACAGCAAAGAGAATACTTTCTGAATTAGTATGTGATGTTATCACTGAAAATTGTAACCTAAGCATAATTACCTTTTAGTATAACATTAAGATATTGCTTTTTTCCCCCTCAATTCCTCTATGGATATATACTAATAATCTTCAAAATAACCAGTTACTGTATTGCTTTAAACATGTTATGAAATATCTCTGCTGGGCATAGTAGCTCACACCTATAATATCAGCATCTGGGGAGGCTGAGACAGGAAGATTGCTTGACCCCGAGAGTTGGAGACCAGCCTGGGCAACATAGTGAGGCCTTGTCTCTAAAAATATAAAAATAAAAAAATTAGCCGGGCATGGTAGCATGCACCTGTAGTCTCAGTCTTCAGGAAGTTGAAGTGGGAGGATTGTTTGAGCCCAGGAGTTCAAGGCTGTAGTGAACTATGATCACACCAGTGTACTCTAGCCTGGGCAACAGAGGTGAGACCCTGTGTCTAAATAAAAGACATTTTTAAAGAAAAATCTCGGCCAGGTACGGTGGCTGGGCCGGGTGCAGTGGCTCACACCTGTAATCCCAGCACTTTGGGAGGCTGAAGTGGGCAGATCACCTGAGGTCAGGAGTTCGAGACCAGCCTGGCCAACGTGGTGAAACCGTCTCTACTAAAAATACAAAAAAATTAGCATTACAAGTGGCACATGCCTGTAATCCCAGCTACTCAGGAGGCTAAGGTAGGAGAATCGTTTGAACCTGGGAGGCAGAGGTTGCAGTGAGCCGAGATTGCGCCGCTGCACTCCAGCCTGAGCAACAGAGCAAGACTCCGTCTCAAAAAAAGAAAAAGAAAAATCTCAAATGTGTCTAAGTGCGTAGTATAGTGAATGCCCACATACCCATCATCTAGCTTCAATAATGAATTAGTGGCCACTCTTGTTTCATGCCAAATTCTACCCACTAACCCCTCCCATATTATTTTGACCCAAACCTCAACTCTGTCATGTTATCCATTATGGTGTGTGTGTGTAGATAGAATCTCACTCTCACCTAAGCTGGAGTGCAGTGTTACAGTCTTCGCTCATTGCAGCCTTGGGCTCCCGGGCTCAAGTAATCTTTCTGCCTTGACCTCCCAAACTGCTGGGATTACAGGCATGAGCTATTGCTCCTGGCCTAAAAGACTCCTTTAAAAACATTTGTGTGGGCTAGCCAGGCACGGTGGCTCATGGCTGTAATCCCAGCACTCT
This sequence comes from Theropithecus gelada, assembly GCF_003255815.1. Lineage (NCBI taxonomy): Eukaryota > Metazoa > Chordata > Mammalia > Primates > Cercopithecidae > Theropithecus > Theropithecus gelada. The sequence continues at coordinate 61,535,112 of NC_037678.1, forward strand.
AGGAGGCTGAGGCGGGAAGATCACAAGGTCAGGAGTTCGAGATCAGCCTGGCCAACATGGTGAAACCCCATCTCTACGAAAAATAAAAAATTAGCTGGGGGTGGTGGCAGGAGGCTGAGGCAGGAGAATGGTTTGAACCCAGGAGGCAAAGGTTGCAATGAGCCAAGATCACACCACTGCACTCCAGCCTGGGTGACAGAGCTATACTCCGTCTCAAAAAAAAAAAACCAAAAAACAAAAAACAAAAACACACGCAGTACAATTATAAAATCTAAAAAACGCTTTGCTATTTAGTGATCTCTAAGAGGCTTGTTTAAATGGAATTCTTGGGATTGTGAAAAATAATTACTAAGTCTGTGTTAAATTTCTTTGTCTCCTTGTTTACTGATTTTTGTCAGGGGACTACTTATAAGCATCCAAAACTGGCCTGACTGAGGTCATTTCAGGGTAATGTGTTTTCTCTAAAAAGTGCTTTTTGGTTCAAAACAAGTTGACAGTGTCTCATTATTTGAGGAGTTTCTAAGGAGTAAAATTTTTTCAGAAAAAAATTAAATTTTATGGTATTGAGGAGATAATTGAGGTGTGGAAATGAGAGGAGTGAAGGATGGTGGCCACCTTAGTTTCTGGGTTGAGGGACAGAGGATCTGGTGCCCTTCCCTGAGCTGTGAAGCCCAGGCCCAACAGGCTTGGGGTGGTAGGTACTGAGCTGAGTTCTAGAGACGCTGAGATTGAGGTGCCCGTGGACATGCCCTGCAGAGGTGTAGTTGACAATGTGAGTCTGGAGCTTAGAAAAGGGCTCTAGGCTAGAGAGAAAGAGGTGTCATCACCTTTAGGGGCAAATGAAATCAGCTACGCTGAGATAAGAATCATGGTACTTAGGGCCTGATAGAAGAGGTGACTCGGAAAAAGCCTGATAGGGACCAGGAGGAAAATCAGGAGAGTCTGGCATTATGAAAACCAGAGAGAAGGGAGTGGCCATATATTCAATGATTCCATTTACATGAAATGTTCAGAATGCACATTTAGAAAGGTTAGTGGAGGCTGGGAGTGGTAATGTGGATTAACTCTAAGTGAGCATGAAGGATCTTATAGGGAGATGAAAATGTTCTAAAATTGACTTATGGTTAATAGTTGCACCACTCAGCAAAGTTACTAAAAATCATTGTACCCTCAAAATGATGGAAGGAGTGGTCAGCAGTGTCCAGTGCCACAGAGACCCTAAGTAAGACACAGAATGGAGAGCCCATGTATTGGTTTGGTCATTTAGTCATTGGTGATAAGTGGTCAGAGTGAAGAGAAGGAATTGTGGGCTCATGGGACAGAAGCTAGTTGCAGTGGGTGGGGGAATGACTGGATGGTGTAGATGACTCATTGCAGGTGCTTGTTTGGGAAAAAAAGGGAAAGTAGTGCCTGGAAAGGGCTGAGGGTCGTGAAGGTTTTTTTTTTTTCATGTTTTAATGTAGCAGAGGTCTGAAATTTGACAGCTTTTGGCAGGAAGAATGGACAGACAGGACTTGCTGGCCAGATTTGGGGGATGGGAGGTGAAGGTGAGGTAAGAGAAGAGAGGAGCCAAGTCAGCACACAGATATCTGGCTTGGGTAGCATGTGGAAGCCCTTTGCCCACACCGAACTCGGGCATCATAGAAAGGCCTGATGGGAGGGTTTCTCAGACCCTGCCCATCTGGCCTGTTCTTGGATGTGGCTGGAAGTAAAACCTACTGGACTAGGCAAGGGGATAAGTTTACTCTTGACTCCTGGGGTCAGGCATCCTTCAAGGCCCTTTACATCTAGCCCCCACCTATCTGTTCAGCTTATTTTCTCATCCCCAGTGGCCAGGTCGGCTTCCCATTCTCTGGCTTTGGTCTCCCAAGCCTGCTGCCACCGTCTGGGATGCCCTTCTCAGTTGTGTTGAGCAGCATCTTGTTGCCCAGCATCTGCCCTCAGACTTGCAAGGGCCGTCCTTGCCAGAGAGGTAAGCATTACTTCCTGTTCATCAGCAAGGTCTTCTGCCTGCAAGGCCTCCTTACCTGACCTTCTAGTTCTGGACCAGTTTGTCCCCTAGCTGTGGCATCTGAGGTCCACTTATCACCTACCTACCAGCCACAGTGTATCAAATGGGTACCAAAAGAGCCTCTCTGTTGTATTCCCTACATTTAGTGGCCAGCTACCTCAACACAGAATTCAAAAACACCTGGCTGGAGTCTCTCTGCTCCAAAGCAGTGATGGCTACATAACCTCCCTTATTCCCTGGGGTGAATGCTGCCTTTTTCACTGGTTAATGAAAATACAGGCTGCCAAGGACCTCTAGGATTCTGTTGTAAGCCTAGTACCAGCCCTGCCTCCAGCCTCAGGGAGAACAGAGACTATGGGTTCGCCTCCCCGAAGACACCTACCTGCTCGTGCTAACAAGCTAGAGGGCCCAGAGCCCTTCCATTAATTTACCAATTCTGACCCTTGTGGCCTTCCTGCTCCCTGTAGTCCATTTGACCTAGAGACCTCACCTTTCATTCTGAATTCCAGACTTACCTATAATTTAGGATGAGCAAACGAACAATTTTTGTGGAGACCATAGCCAGCTAAGGTATCTGGAGCATCAGAAAGTGGTCAGAGACCACACTGCCTCTTTCAATTAAGCAGTCAATGCAGGGAGAAGTTTGCATCCCACCTGGGAAGGGGCTTCTGGGATCTGGAACCTTAATTCTCCCCATCCTGATTGTAAGCTTAGCCACATGAACAAACTCAAAGCAGCTCCCTTCTGCTTTTGGCCAGTACACATGGAAAGCTCTCCAAAACTTTTGACTCTCAAATACAGCTGCAACATCCTGCTCAATATACTTTACCTACGCTAGGCCTCTGATGCTGTCTTTGCACCACACCTCTTACTGTGGATATTTTGCACCCTCCCTTCCTTTCCTGTCTTCATCTAAGGATATGGACTTTGGATCCCCTTTAACCCACAACCACAGCAGCAGGACAGGCACACACACCCCTTTCCAGGCCAGGCCCTACCTCATCTGCTCCTGGGAGGAATCTACTCTTGCTGACCTGAGTGGTGAGACCTCATCCCACACTAAGTCCCAGCCCCAACTCTGGCCTGAGGCCCTTTGTAACAAAGAGGCAGACACTTAAGTTTCCGTTAAGTTGTAGGAATTTATTTTAAATAACCTACAGTTGATTAAAAGGGAATTCATGATAAAAATAGAAGATACTTGAGGAAAGATGTGGGAAATGGACTCTGCACACACACTAAACTAACAATGCCTCTAAAACTAATGATTATAGCAAAAAATGTCTTCACATTAAAATTCTGCTTTTTATGTTTTTTTTCCATTTTTTACACAATTACAAAAGAAAAAATAAAAGCCCTAAAATCTTGATTATTTTTCTTTTTTGGACCAAATACTCATTTTCCTCTAAATTTATTGACCTGTGGAACTTTTTATACAATAAAATCTTTCAAGTGAAAGATTAGGGTTAAAAACAAAAAGATGGATATCTTAAAGGGTACAGCAAATGCTCAGAACAAAGGATGATGGGAAAATGGTTTCAGTCACTGATTATTTCATTATCCTTAGACTCACTCGCCCTTCATCCCTCCCCAACCCCAATCTACACGATCTTTAAGATCAAGAAAAAGGTTTAAATATTTTAAAATAATTAAAAATAAAAATTCACATTTAAAAAGGAACACTCAAGTCAGGAAATATTTTCCCATCATGCTTTTCTGTGAACAGGTGTCTGAACCAAAACACTGCCAAAGCCACAACTGCTTCAAGTTTAATGAAAATTGATCCCCATGACAATAGAGAGTGACGTCTCTAACAGGTGCGCTGGGTTTTTTGTTCTACTTAATTTTAAATTCCTGAAATGGGGGAGAGGGGAGGGAGTTTAGGAATTTATTTCTATTAAAATATAGAAGTTATTGCAAAACCCTAACTGTAAAAACGCACCAATATAATCGGACTTTGCATACAGTAGCTAAGAGAATCCAAACATTTCAGTGAAACAGTGAATTTGCCTGGTAGAACGCTGACAAATTCCCATTCACTTGCCCTCTTGAAAATAAAAACAAAATTCAAAACAAATCATACAGCTAGAATTTTGATATCTGAAATATTTTTAAATAAGTTGTCCATAGGACAACTGGCTCAGCTCTCCCTTATAATATCTCCAGGTTTATCTTTTCGCAAAGATGTTGGTTTGTTAAGACTTGCTGCCTCTCTCCCTCAGGCACGAGGGCAAGCGAGGCTCAGTTTATCCATCTTTCCCAAACCACACTGTTCCTTTTCACAGAACCCTGCCTCTTGAGACTGGCTAAAACTCGTAGTCTTCATCAGCCATGTCAATGGCCCAGGCAAACTTTTCCCGCTGGGTTTTGTTGTAAATCTTCTCAATTGGGACGCCCCACTTCTTGCACCTGCAAACAAAGGAGAAATAAGGGGGATTAGGGTGACTCAGCAATGGCCCATATCTGAAGCCCAGGGTCAGATGTTCCATCTTCTCTTTCACATCTGTCTAGTGAGGATGCAAATTAATAGTGCACCAAGCATGTTCTAAAGGTTTTATGTGATCAACTCATTTAATCTTGGCAGTGATCTCTAAAGTAGGTGCTTCTGCAGATGTACAAGTAAAAAAGGTACAGATGAAGAAACTGAGGCAGAGACGTTAGGTAATTTACTGATTTTCTCAAACAGCTAGCTGGTAAGTGACCTGAAATTTGAACCCAAGCAGTTTTTCTCCATGTTCTTAACCCTATACTATATTGCCTTTTAAGAGCTAACCAAACCTCTAGCACCAAACAAGGCAAAACGAGCAGAAAGAGGTACAAAAGAGTTAGGTGGAACCTTTAGCCCGGACTAGCAAGTGCCATAGGGGAGGATATCTCCACCTATGCTCAGAACTTAACAGCTCAAACTAAACATCTTCCAAAACAAAGCCACTTGTTTCAGATGTTATGTGACAGTGTGTGTGACACACAGAGAGAAACCTAATATTTATCTGCCTTTGTTAAAGACCCCTCTGCCTCTCTGTGTAAGTTGCTCAGATCTCTATTCTCATCTTTATCTCTTGTTCCTACCTTCAACTGCAAAAAATTTCAACGAAAAGTTTTGTTGAAGGGTAGAGTTGAATGGGCTCTTTCCTATTTTGCCAGAAGCTAAGAGTTTCCATTCCTGTCCTAAAGTTCCATAAGGAATAGGGATGGAACCTGCCTCTTAAAAACATAACATACACTACAAGGCAGTATGACAGCACTGACCATTTAGGAGCAACCAGAATGTTGCAATGCATTTACAGACAAGGTTCAGCAACCAAAGTAACTTGTACACAGCTGAAGCCAGAAGTTTCCCCAGAGGACTAGAAGTGTGCAGCTTAGGAATGGCATGTGAAGGCCACCAGTGCCCTCCACCTTTCTCAAGCTAGCAGCAGGAGCTCAAGGAAGGTTCAACACTTACCAAGCCACTGTGATCCTAGGGTCCAGATAATTGAGTTTGGAGGTTCCCAAGGCAATTTGTTTATTTTCCTCTCGGTCTGTGGCTTGAACTTCCAGCTTCATCAACTGTTCCTCCAGTCTCTGCACAGCCTTCTTCTTTGACTCTACTACCCTAGAAGAATAGCACAGTCCTCAAGAACCAGGCCTGGGCTCTAAACAAGAGCACACTGTACCCATGCTGCCACTTTGAGTCAATAAAAGCCCTAGTACAGAGATTTCCAAAAGACATCCCTCGGAAACCATAGAAAAGCCAGGGCTCCAGGACCTCTGACAGATGCTGCACACACTTTTCCCCACTCGCCCCAACTTTTACAATACCAGGTACGTACTTCTTGGTCTTTGCATCCTTCATGACCTTGGCATCAGCCTTAGCACTTTTCAGGTCTCTCCGGGCATCTGCTAGCTGTTCCTTCTTGGCATCAATCTAGGGGAAATAATAGTGGTAAGGTTATGAGCTGTAGAGGAAAAATGGCTCCCTCAAGACAAGGTGAAACCTAGATGTTATCTGGACCAAGCTGTCTCAGTCAGTGGTTTGTCAGATAAAAACACCAAGGGTGGCTTCATGAAGGCAGGGAGAAGATGCACAGGGACTACTGAATTCAACTATTTGTTCTTCAGTGATCCTGCAAGAAACAAGGGTTCTACAGCATAGTAACCTAGGGGCTCAGGGAAAGGAACCCGCTGGGGCTGGGAATCTGGGTGCTGATCTTTCCATCAGAGAACACTCTGCTGTCAGACATCTGGGAGAACGGCTACAAATGACAGCTGTTTATCAAATAGATCCTGTGCCAGTTTTTAGCTTTCATTCCAAGAACACTGTAGGAGCTACTCTTTAGGAAGCTGAGCCAGGATACTTGCATCTACTGGGCAACCCCAGCTCGTTCCTCAGATCCCACCAGTACTCTGGGAAGGCGGTGACAGCTTCTCAAGGAAAATGGATGCACTGAAGAGAGTACTCAAGGGGCTACAAACTGGCAATTAAAAGATACCCAGGAAGCCAAACAGCTCAGCCAGTCTGTCCCAAACCAGAACATGGCAGGGCCTAGCTTTGGCATTCTGTTTTTAAAAGGAGAGAGGTTGCTGGGCGCGGTGGCTTATGCCTGTAATCCTAGCACTTTGGGAGGCTGAGGCGGGTGGACCACAAGGTCAGGAGATTTAGACCATCCTGGCTAACATGGTGAAACCCCATCTCTACTAAAAATACAAAAAATTAGCCAGGTGTGGTGGTGGGCACCTGTAGTCCCAGCTACTCGGGAGGCTGAGGCAGGAGAATGGCATGAACCTGGGAGGTGAAGCTTATAGTGAGCCAAGATCACGCCACTACACTCCAGCCTGGGTGACAGAGCGAGACTCCGTCTCAATAAATAAATAAATAAAATAAAAAGGAGAGAGGTCTGAGGTGGGAAGGACCTTAGTTGTCACTCAATGGATGTGAAAACACTTTCAGCTGTGGAGCTTTTTTTCCCAAGTGAAATCTCGTGGAATCCATATCTATAAGGGAAGAGACAAGGGCAGTTTCAGCCTTTCTTGCTTGTTAGAATCCTTGAAGCACCACTGGTGAGAAAGTTCTTAGATTCCTGCTTAGAGACAGCAGTGGGTAACAACACGGAGCTAGAGCCCCTGTCAGTGAGCTCACGCTGCTCTGAGGACAGAAGAACCCCATATCTATGACCATCTAGCTGATCTGTGAGGTTAACACAACTTCCACAGAGTAAATAACATGTCTGACACACACTGGGCGGCTCACTGAGCCCAGAATTGTTTGTTAAATACACACAGCCCAAGACTAGAAACAGAGGCCACCATTGTGAGAGAATCACTAAATATGTTTTACTATGAATGGCTTACTTCCAATATCTATGTTGTCCAAAGCCAAACTGAGGGGACTGATTCTATATACAAAAGCGTCACAGACACCACTAGCCAGACTCTTTTTAGGATAGAAATGTAGCAAACCACAATCTTTTAACCATTTCTGTGAATGCTAAATTGGCAGGCTATGTCAAATTCTCTCAAAGCATCAAAGACTCCATTGATTCACTTGGCAAACAGGGGCGTGTGTTTGCTTTGTGGGCACACAGGAGAGGAATCCTGGGCTTGGAGGGCTCGTCTGGCAGGCAGCCTGGGCTGCCCAAACAGTGGTTCCAGAGTGAGAGCAACAAAAGACCCCCTCATACTCCTGGGAGGGGTCTTCCTGAATTAGGTAAACAGCACCTGAATATTCATGCTTTTATTTCTGGCTTGGAATGATAACATGAGGAGAATAAACAATTCCAGATGACCAGCATTTAACAGAGTGGCAGCAAATGTGAGCTGCTAGGATGGGCCATCTATAGAGTTCTTTGCCTGCCAATCATATGATCCAAGGACTCAAGAGGTCTATGGATGTATATTCATTCACTGTGGACGTGTACATCTCTTCAAGAAAGCCAGATGGCATCTGTAGCATAAATTATAGGTTGTGTGTACCTTTTGAACCAGCTGTATTACTCATGGGTACTTATCTTAAGGAAATCTCAACAAATGGAAAACATTCTGAGCCTTAAAATGCAGTCTCATTCCATAGTAGTAGTTCTTAAACTCCAGTTGTACAAGTATAGAATTCCATGAACTTGGATGAGAAAAAAATTACATCTATAATTTCAATAACCTCTTTTTGAAATTTATTTATATTTACTTTTAAATTTTTAATAGAGACAGGGTCTCACTCTGTTGCCCGGGTTGGTCTTGAATTACTCAGCTCAAGTGATCCTCCCACCTCAACCTCCCAAAATGCTGAGATTACAGGTGTGAGCCACTGCACCCAGCCTCTAGCTGAAATTTAGCATTTCTTCTTCAGTTATGAATATGGGGAACAAACCATAGTAATATAATAGTAGCAGCACATATGACTTTATCACCAATAGATGTTAGACATTTTCATTTCATATTTGAATTGCTGCAGAAATCTTAAAGTATCATTGATATTAATTAATTACTACCTTGAAATTTACTACAGCCACCTCAAGACCTTAATAAGGAAGCACATCTATTACTGTATCGGACTTTAAAATGTATTTTGATAACTGTATTTCAATATAATTTGTTTCCTTTTTAACCCTTTATATCTGTTCTATAATGAAATATCTGCAAATTCTCACTGTGGACCACCACGTTAGGATGAATTAGTTATAAAGTCATTGCTAACACAAAAATGTTCATCATCAAATGTTAAGTGCCTTATGGTTTAAAAGCTCAGTACCAGGTGGAGTCAGAAGGAGGAAAGAGGCTCAGGGACAAGGAATAGCACCTATTTGCACACCAGTCTTTCCGTCTAGGGCAGCAACTTGTCTGGCACATGGCCAGTATTCAACAGATGTTTGATGATGAACTATATAAAAATATGATTCATGTGGAATGCGTAAAAATAAAAATAGCTATGCTAGGATTGGAAAGACTTTATAATTGTTTCATCATCTTTTCAATTTGAAACAATCTAATTTGGAAATGGCTGTATTTCTGAGCTGTGGCAAGGAATTATGAAGACTCTTTAAATCCACTTTCCTCATGTACAATAAGGACAGTAATTAGCAATTAGAATGTACATCAAAGTTAGTTTTTCAAAATAGGGAGTGGCCAGTATAGAACTTCTATCTGCAGAAGAAAGATTTCTTGAACAATGGGTACTCTGATATTCAGTATCTTGATTAGAGATTAACTACTATCATATTTCCATTTGTTTATCTTTAGCACAGACCTTCTACAACAGACCCAGAACTGGCCTGCTGATATCCCAGCCCCAAATCCTCTCATTTGCAGATGATCTGCCCACAGCAGACACAGTTCCCTTCATTTTATCCAAGATACCTTAGATTGTAAGTTCATCATAGACTTCTCAAAAGTTTTTGGTGGTGCCCTCTGATGGTTACAAAGAATTGCAACAGCTCGATTAGCACGGTTATAAGAAAGGATCTTCGCTGGGACGTTCTCATCCGCTGTAAAGAAAGGAACATGGTAGCAGGAGGGTCAGTTTGCACGCCAAAAGTGAGCACACAGTATGTCTTCCCCCACTGCCTTGTCCCCATGATTCTGCTGGCCCTTATCTTACTCAGATGATTAATTCAAGTTGCCCCCAAGGACTAAGGTCAAAATTTGAGTCAATAGTCTTAAGAAAATGATAGTAGTAAGTTTATATGTAAGCTTGGGCTGGGTAAATTCCCATCACAAGAGGAACTCTGAGTCTAGGTAATATAATAAAATCTAAATCTTTCTTTTTACTCAGGGAACTTGACTAGGGACCCTTCATCTCCTTGCTTCCTCCCCACCCATATGCTCATCATAGGTGCTGCTGATATTACTATGGTTTGTTGCCCATATTCCTAAGTTCTATGCTGGCCACTGCCTACCTCCCCACCTCTCCACCCAATATAGCCAGAACAGAATGAGGAATTGAAGGGACATTAAAAGTTTAAAAGTTTTAAGCCACAGGTGGTAGTAGTATTTTATGATTATTATTATTTTAGAGATAGGGTCTCACTCTGTCACCCAGGCTGGAGTACGGTGGTATGGTCATAGCTCATTACAGCCCTAAACTCCTGGGCTCAGCCTCCCAGGCAGCTGGGACTACAGGTGCACACTGCCATACCTGCCTAATTTTCAGAAATTTTTGTAGAGACAAGGTCTCACTATGTTGCCCAGGCTGGTCTGGAACTCCTGGGTTCAAGTGATTGTCCTGCCTTGGCTACCCAAGTGCTGGGATTACAGGTGTGAGCCACTGCACCTGGCCTGGTAGTATCTTATTTAAAAAGAAAAATTATAAATGCCATCCAAAAAAATTGTTTTTATTTGTATAGTGTGGCATTCTTTCTACCACCTTAAAATAATGACCCTCAACATACCTACCTCCGGCTTTTCTGGTTCATATTTTAAGGCCACTTGATGTATTTACAGAGGGCAGTGGAAATTCAATAGTGACTGGGCTCCAGGAAAAAAAAGCCCATGGATCTTGGTGATGATATTCTAAAAATCAGCTATAGAAAGTATCTACTCTCTTATGGGGAAAAAAAATGACAGAAACTTCAGGGGAAGGACTTGTTCCTGTATTTTTCTGGTAACCATGACAACTTTACTCTCTCCAATTTAACAGAACATCACAGCACTGTCTTCACTCTGTGGGCTTTTAAGTAATATACGTATAAAACACAAATGCAGGCATTTTCATAGCAGGTGAAAAGCTGTCAGCATTCCATGAAATTAATCTTGAAGTTGGGGGTGGGAAGGGGGAAACAGTACTGATCCTATGTTTATACAACTAAGCATAGCAATAGCTGGCTACTAGAGGTCTAAAGCGAAAAAGTGACCACAATGGTAGGGAAAAAAAGTAGAACTGACTCTAAGACTTAGCTAAGCAAGGACACTGGATACCATTAGTAGGGGTGTGGGCCCTCTCTGGCCAAGCAATACTTACGGGCTGTGAGTTCTTTTAGCTGCTGCTGTAGCGTGATGGAGGCGTTGTATGTACGGAATACCTTGGCTGTCAAGCCCTCCATGAGATCCTGAAGATGCTTATTCAGAATACCAGTCTGGAGGAGACAAAGCAACAGAGATTTAGGTCAAAGCTGTACTACCTGCTCCTTCTGGCAGTCCTAGGAGTAATTTATGCCAGTGCAGTCACAATCTTGTTGGTTTATTGCCCTACAAGTGGGAAGTTAGGGAAAGAGGAAAAGAATTCCAGAATACAGGGTTACATGATGCCTCTCTATGAAGTATTTCAGTCTTTTTGTGTGTGTATGACAGGGTCTCACTCTGAAACCCAGCCTGGAGTGCAGTGGTGCAATCTTGGTTCACTGCAGCCTCCATCTCCCGGGCTCATGCAATCCCCCTGAGGCTCTTAAGTAGCTGGGACTACAGGTGTGGACTACCATGCCTGGATAATGGTTTTGCCATGTTGCCCAGGCTGGTCTCAAACTCCTGACCTCAAGGGATCTGCCCTACTTGACCTCCCAAAGTGCTCGGGTAACAGGCATAAGCCACCAAGCCTGGCCCAGGTTGGTGGGCTTAACAGACCAATAAAGCAAATTTGTCCTTCCCTATTAGGATATCAGGGACAGGTTTTGGGTCTCCAGCAGGGGTGGCCGGGCATCCAGTGAAGTGAAAGTGCTGCAGGAGCAGGGAAGGATAAAAGGTAGGGCTTGTCTACCCCCAACCCTGAGTGCTTTAGCAGCTGTTCTGCAGCAGATGTGTCTTCTCGTGACTGCAGATTCACTGTGGGCTCAGAGGGAGGAAGACAGTGTGTATGGGATGCCACAGAGCAGGCCAGGCTAAAGGGAGAGCCCAAGTCGTCTGCCAGCAACTCTCCCCCGCTTTAGGTACTGTAAGGCTCTGGCTGGGACTCCCTTCAACATAGTGTGCTTTGTCTACTCACATTGAGTCTATCAAAAAGATCATCCTCAGGCTGCTTGTTCTCCATAAATAGTTGTAGGTTCTTAAAAACCTAGAAGACAAAGTGAATCCTAATTATTATTCTTTGAAAAAATCCTAACTTTAGAAATAATTCCAAACTTAAAGAAACTTGCAAAGAAAAAGGCACAAGGAAGATGCATACATCCGTCACTGAGATTCACTGTTAACGTTTCACCCCATTCACCATTTGCACAGCGCGCATGTATGCTCACTCTCTCCATGTGTATATTTACAGATATATATACATAATTATTTGTTCTAAGCCATTTATAAGCACTTACTTATCATATGGTCCTAAAGTACATTTATAAGTACTTATAATATGGTCCCAAACATTTCAGTGTGTATGTTCTAAAAATAGATATTCCCTTACATTTACACAGTATTTATCAGCTTCAAAAATTTACATTGATACATACTGTTATCTAATCTACTGTCCACAGTCCAATTTTGTCAGTTTACCTGATGATGCCCTTTATCTCACCAGTACAGAATCCAATCTGAGGTCAGGTATTACATTTAATTGTCAAATCTCTTTAGTCTCTCATACAGAGTACTTCCACAGCTAGCAAAGCCTAATTACTGATTATAGTGTCCTTATAAGAAGAGGACTGCTGATGGGCTGGATTATTAAGATCCTGCACACTATACGTCTCTGGTTCAAGCCCAATACTATGGAAAAGATTAGATTGGGACTATAGATCTGTAGCACCCTCTTCAGTGATGGGCTCAGAGATCTGGGGACTAACAGATTAACCTTTCACTCAGGAGCTGGAGAGAGGCTGAGCAAAGATGCAAAGTGACAAATGTGCCACATGACCAGGGGATACTAAGATACAGTTAAATCATATGCTGAATTTGCTGTAAGGGCCTATTCTACAGCATGCTCCAATGAATACTGCTACAGAAGGCCACTCAATTGAATACTGCTACCAGAAGATAGCACAGGGCGGGACAGTGACTAAAAGGGGGTACACAAGATATCAAATAATACCTCTCCTCTTTCAAGTCATTTATTTTTATTTTAATTTGAGAGGCAGAGTCTCACTATTTTGCCCAGGCTGGAGTGCAGTGGTTATTCACAGGTGTGATTACAGCACACTACAGCCTCAAACTTTTGGTCTCTGGTGATTCTCCTGTCTCAGCCTTCTGAGTAGCTGGGTCTACAGGCATGTGCCACAATGCCTGTCTCAAGTCACTTTTGCTGGTGCCCAGCAAAGTGCAGAGCACACAAAAAAGCAGTCAACCCATGCTTGTTGAATAATGAAAAACAAGCCAGACAGTACAGGCTACATTAACTTACTCGTTTCTCAACAGGGACCTTGTTATAGTATCTGATGGAGTCCTTCCCGAGGAAGTCAAACTCTACCACATATTCCTGACCATCCAGCTCTGGGTGTAGATTGATGTGCTCCACACGAAGTGAGCAGCAACCCACAGTATCCGCTGTTTCTCCTTCCTCCTTTTCATTGCCTGCTCTCAAAGCAAGCTGCCCAGGAAAGAAAGAAAAGGTGAGCATGAGACAGACTCTTGCTGTGTCACCAGGCTGGAGTGCAGTGGCGCAATCTTGGCTCACTGCAACCTTCGCCTCTCTGGTTCAAGTGATTCTCCTGCCTCAGCCTCCCAAGTAGCTGGGACTACAGGTGTCCACCACCACGCCTGGCCAATTTTTTTTGTATGTTTAGTAGAGATGGGGTTTCACCACGTTGGCCAGGATGGTCTCGATCTCTTGACCTCGTGATCCACCTGCCTCGGACTCCCAAAGTGCTGAGATTACAGGCATGAGCCACCACGCCCGGCCTTTTGACCCTTATACAATTTCTGGGAATCCAAAAAAGAAGCCTCCCAATTCTGTTTGAAGCTACAGCATCAGTCAGCATGGCCTGGAAACTCTGGATTCTGCAGTGTTACTTCCTCCCCCACCCACTATGAAATCTATAGGGATGTTAAATATTCAAGCTCCTCTTCTGTCTGTTCTGTCCTCTGAAATGGGGATGGAGAAAACAAAAAAAATAAATAAGGCAGCAAATGAGGGAGTGCTGCTACTCTGGGCAATCAAACTTAAAAAGCTAGTGTGAATTTTGAGACAAGTCAGAACTTATGTTAAAACACAAGACTGGGGGAAAAACATGAACTTCTTTTCCTTCTCGTGAGTACCAAGAAATTGATCTCCTCTAGAGCATGGTCTTTAAAACTATATAATGGTGATACCTGCATGGTTTATTTAACCAATTTTATAAGTTATAACCAACTTTCTAAAGGAATGAAATAAAGTAAAAAAAAAAAAAAAAAAAAATCAAAATCTACTGCTCACAGTAAGGCTAAGCATTGTTCTGTGCAACTTCTGATTCAGTTATACACACAAATATATTTCTATGTGTGTTGAGTTGTGATATATAGTATGTGGCACAGGGCCTGGGGCAGAGCAGAAACTCCCTTTGTTAAGCTCAACACTAGACAATGCTGATGGGAAGATGCTCTCACCTTGTCGATGAAGTACAGGGCTACAGCTCTCTGCCGGACTTTCATTTCTTTGGACTTCCAGTCTTCTCGATACTGGTTCCGGATCTTGTCCACACATTTTTTCAGCCGCCGAGCAGTCTCGTATTTCTGCCAGTCCTTCTCACCCTATAAAGACCCAAACCCAAAGGCAGATTACTTCGGGACAGTGTAGTAAAGGCAGACTTTGAATATAGCCAGGCAAGGTGATGCAAGTCTGTAATCCCGGCTAGCTAATCGGGAGGTTAAGGCACAAGAATTGCTTGAACGCAGGGGGCAGAGGTTGCAGTGAGCCGAGATCATGCCACTGCACTCCAGCATGGGTGACAAAGCGACACGTTGAATAAAAGAGCAGGAACTTGACCTTAAGCAAAGGTAAAAAAGAATAGTACTGAAGAGAGAGTTTGGCACATTTAACCTGATAAGAATGCACACTGTCCCATCTCACTGCCAAGCACAACTGACTTCTGAGGCTTTCCCAGAAGAAAGTTTCTAGTTTTAATTCTGTAAAATGTTTATGTTCCTGAGAAAAACCCACATGGGATGTCCCAAAAACTAAATTCTGTCAACACAAAGCACATAATCACCCTCATTCCCACATCAGTTTCACAGCCTTGCTGCCAACTCTGCGACCCAATAGCAGTTTTCTACTAAGACTGAATTCCATTAAATCTAAGTGAATTCCATTAAATTACAGTGTGGTGAAGCTGTCAGAGACACAGAACCAAAGACTACAACATGTAATTACTAAGGACACAATGACTTCCAGGAACAACCATACTTATTCACCATTTTCTAACTTCTGCATTTCAAAGCATTTCTTGATGAGACTGAGAGGAACTATGTTTCTGGAAAGCCTTGAAAAAAAAAAATAAGAGCTTTTGGTGGAAGGGTTAAAAGTTGATTCTAAAGCCAATGAAGGGTTATTAAAACCGTGTGAAAACTGACTCTAAACAATAGTGAAGAAGAATTTCTGCTACCAAGCTGAATGAAAATAGACTCACAAGCAAGAGCCAATTATGACAAGTGAGAAGGGAAAAATTTCAAGAAATCCCAGAAGCAGGGGGTTACATAAAACAGCATAAAACAGACTACATGACATAAACATAGAGAAGGAATTTAAGAATCCAAGAATCTCTGCTCTTAATTTCCCCACCCACAACAAAGGAAAGTGGTAGTGATTTCTGCCCACACATGCCTGGTTCCTGACTATGACGTGGGCCCATGGTCCTAGAGACATAAGACCTGTGGTGAAGATAGCCAGCCTTTCAGCCTGGGTAACAGAGGATGACCCTATCAAAGAAAAGGGGTGGGCGGTGGGGTGGGGGCAGAACCAGCCTTCTGGGTGTGCATAAGCATGAGGTACCTAGAGCAACAATGTCTTCCACTTCTCGATCCTGAAAGTACTCAGAAATTAAAAGCTTACAACAGTAAAGCTAAGGAGTCAGCACTCTCACAATCATGTATGCCACTGGTATGTACTTGTTTGGCTATAAAACAGGAGTTTCAGTAACTACCTGCTATTATGGGTGGGTGATTTAGTAGTTGGTGACGCAGAAAAAATACCTAAGTCTTAGTACATTTTGACATTTAACAGGGTGAATAAGAAAAGGTGAGATACAAGCTGTCCTCATGCACAAGTCAGTAGAAAATCTCCATGACAACTGTTCTTACACATGCACAGAAAAATTGGACACAAAAGGCTCACCTTCAACAGTAGAGTACCCAGCTCAGAAGTGGCCTCTTTCCCCTCACTCTAATGCACACAGACTACCAAAGCCTGTTTCAAAGTCCCCTAGGGTTACGTTTGCTCAGTTCCTTAGTCACACCACTGGAATGTAAGGTAGGAGTCAGGCAAATGAGATTTAGAAAAACCCAAGCCATAAGTCATTCACAGGATACTACCAGACCAACTTTTCTTCACAGGCTGGCTGGGCTCCTGCACAAAGGATCCAGGATTCTCTCAAGCTGAGATGGAGGTGGGGGCAGAAGCCACTCCGCTTAGATCTAGCAGGAGATGGCTGGCCTCCAAGAAGTATGCTTGTCCCTGCAGTGTTCAATGCCCTAAACAAACTTTCTTAGACTACTTTTAGAAAATAAACTAACCACCTAGGTCTTCCAGGCAAGGTATCACAAAACCATCTCAAGAAGACAAGGAATCCATTGGAGAAGGCTGCCTTTGACCACCTCTCCTCTTTCCCTAATTCAATCACACTTCAGTAATGGGTAAAAATCTAATTTAACTGATTGTAGGTGACATTCTTTGGGTGACTTCTTTAAACTAGCAGGCCCACTATATTGTCTCTCTAATATAGCTGCTATCCATTCAGCAGAGTGGTTGGGTGGAATCAGGATCTGGATTCAAGATTACAAAGTTGGGGGTGAGAAGGCAAACTGGACCCTGTTTTCTAGTAACTTTCTCAGACGTTTGTATTGGGGAAGATGACATTTACCAGTATTCTTACATGGCTCTTTATTTCCCTTCTCGGGCAATCTCCATCAAGCAACCACTGATCCTTCAATCTGATTACTATCATCATAGATTAGTTTTGCTTAGTCTAGATTATATAAATAGAATCACAGTATAGACTCCTCTGTCTGCCTTTTTAACGCTTTCTTTTTCTTTTTTCTCTGAGACAGCATCCCGCTCTGTCACCAGGCTGGAGTACAGTGGTGCAATCTTGGCTCAGTGCAACCTCCGCCCCTCGGGTTCAAGCAATTCCCATGTCTCGGCCTCCTGAGTAGCTGAGATTACAGGTGTGCGCCACCCTTGGCTAATTTTTGTATTTTTTTGTAGAGACATAGTTTCGCCATGTTGGCCAGGCTGGTCTCGAAATCCTGACCTGAAGTGATCCACCCGCCTCGGCCTCCCAAAGTGCTTGGATTACAGGCATGCACCAAGGCCTTTAACGTGTTTTTAAGATTCATCCATGTTGTTGAATATATAAGTAGTTCCCTTCTTTAACTGCTGATAAATATAGTATATTCTATGACTGTACCATAATGTGTTATCTATTCTGGGATGTTTCCACTCTTATGAATATAGCACTGCTATGAACATTCTTGTACAAGTCTTTTCATGGACAAATATGTTTTTATTTCACTTGAGGTAAAAATACCTAGAACTGGAATTCGTATCTCCCTGTGGCTAAATCTTCACTCCACTGATAATTAGTGATGTCGAGTACTCTTTCATTTGCTTATTTATTGACCATTGCTGTATCTTCTTTTGTATAGTATATGTTTAAGTCTTTTGCTTTTTTTATTATGGGGATGTCTGTCTTTTTATTATGGAGCTATAGGAATTCTCAGTATAGTATGGATATAAGCCCTTTGCCAGATAAACATGTTGCAAATATTTTCTTTTAGTCTGTAAATTCTGTATTTATTTTAGCAGTGTCTTTTGTTGAACATAAATTTTTAATTTTAATGAAGTCCATTTAGTCAACTGTTTCTCTTGTTGGTGTTTCTCTGTCCTAAGGAATCTACTCTAAGGTCATATTCTACCATGATATCACCTACAAGCTTTAATATTTTAGTCTTCACACTTAGGTCTATGTTAGTCTTATTAATACACAGATTTAAAACGTTTTGAATTTTATACCAAGATGCCAGGCTCAGAATATATATGTATATATTTTTAATGAGCTTGTGTCTTATTTTCTCTAATAGAACTCACCAAAATGAGAGCTTTCCAAGACGAATAGTGTAAATATATTTTCCTTCACATTAAGCCCTTTAATCCCTAGGTGGTTACATAAAAAAGGTTGTAGGCACATACATCTTTGGAACCCCACAGAATTCTAGACTCTAAAGAGAAAAAAGGCAGAAGTGTGTATTTGGCACTGAGAGTATTTTAACAGAATTGAACGCAACATGATGTCAACATTGATCCTAAAGTTTGCTGTATTTCATTTGAAAGAAAAATTGTGATGATAAATTCTGTATGTAAGGTTAAGGCTGGTTTGAAAAACCTGAATTTTACTAAGGGCTACTTTCCCTGGGTTGTGAGAGCAGGTAATGCTTCCAAACTTAGCAGTGGATTGTACTTAGCAGTGAGTACCCATAAACATCCTTTTTGTAAACTCCTAGATTATGCAGAACAAGAAACTCCTGGGTTATCTGGAATCAGAGTTTCCTTGGTTGAAACTGCAGGTTCCAGCAGGCTAGCTGTCATTCCAATGCTATTTCAGATCCTATGGGCACCAGGCACAGAGTGGGAGAGAAAGAGAATGGAAATACACTTGCAAGATGTCTGTGTAATGGAAATCCTGGGAGGAAAAGCAAAAACAAACTGGGATGAACATAAAATGAATGAGCTCAGGACAACTTTTCAGTACCTAGAGCAAGTGTTATTGTAGTTCTCAAAAATCCCAATCCTTTCAATGACCTTTGAGGCTAGAAGTAGTGGCAGTGACTGTGGTAATGACTGCAAGTAGGCCAATCCAAGTTTCCAGAAAAGGGGCAAAGACAGGATACATAAAAAGATCACACTTCAGCTGTTCTACAACTTTGTGCTTTTTACCCTTCAATGCTCTAATTTTTTAAATTGTTGGAAATTCATAGTTCACATCATGCTTGTGCTACATTTCTTGATAGAGCACAGATAGGATAGAATGATACACTATTATGTGAGGGAAGTAAGTAAGTAAAATATAGACACAAGAGTAAGTACAGACGGCTCTTAGAATAGGAGACATCTCTGGAGGCTGAGCAGAGATGTGTAGAACAAAAGCGTCGTGATGGCAGTCTCCCATACAGCCGACCTAAAGCCCTCCATGAAGTAAAACCACAAGTTACCACCCTTCAGCACTCTACTATAAAAACGTTATCTGTTATTGACTGCTGGGTCACAATAAGTCATACTTTAATTACGTTTGCTCCAAATATGTGGCAATGTAAGTGCTCTAGGCTGGATGTGGTGGCTCACACCTACCCACCACTTTGGGAGGCCGAGACAGGAGGATCACTTCTTGCTCCATGCAAGAAGTGGGGACCTGAAGTCAGGGGCCTTATTAGCTTGGGCTGAGCTGGCCTAGGAGACTCCCTGCAAGACAGAAAGTAATGAACACAGAAGGAGAAGAAGGGGAAGAAAAGAGAATAATACATAAGCAAAAAACACCTCCCAGTTAAAAGGGCTTACAAACAGAAATTTCAAAAGACACAAGGAAAATGGCTCAGAAAAACTGCCAACAGTAATTAGCACATGAATTCATGGTAGGTAACATTTTATAGAACCATCTTACAAAGACTTTCAAGTAAGTATGTTTAGTATGCATAAAAAGATACAAAATCTAAAAACATGAAATTATAAAACAAAAATGAAACAAAATCAGATATAAAATTAGAAATTTTGAAAACAAAAAGTAGTAATTGAAATAAATTATAGATGGAATAAATTTTAGATTAAATATAATTAGAAACAGAATTAGTGAATTGGAAGTGAGTGCTACAACTCACCCAAAATGAAGTATTCCCCTGAACTTAAAAGTTAAAAAATCAGACCTAAAGAGACAAAGGGTATGAAAATATAGTTTTAAAAAGATGTCTAGATTGAAAAGTGCCAACACTCATCTAATAGGACTCTAAAAAAGAACTACAGAAGGAATGGTCTAGACGCTATGGAAGAAATAATGACTGGTAATACTGTAGGATAAAGTACATTAGTCCTCAGATTGAAAGTCTGACTATCTATAAATACATATATATCCCTGGATACAGCATAGTGAAACCAGAATCTATCAATGATAAGACACTTTCTTGATTGGAGAAAAGACAGACTATGAGTTAAGATGAAAATAAAGAAATTTTCAGGTAAACAAAGGTGAGTGAGTGCCACTGTTGGGTCTTCACTAAAGAAGCATTAAAGGGTGTATTTCAACAAGACAAGAAACCCCAGAAGGTAAGAGATAAAGGAAGCACTGAGTATAGAAATTAATAAAACATTTGGCTGTGACTGCTATTGACTAGGGAAAGGGTTAGGATTTTATGGATAATTGTGTTTAGAAATAAAAATTAAAACTTAAATATGAAATATATGAACTGAAAATGAACTGTTTTTATAGATAATTATCTACATAGAAACCCCAAATGACAGACACTTTTAGAACTAAGAGTTCAGCAACCCTGAACAACTCTGAGCACCTCTTGTATCTGCTGCCAGATACAAGATCAACACCTCAAAATTATAAGCATAACCACTTCAGGAATAACCAACAGAAATGTAATGGAAAAAAATCTCATTCACATTGGCAATAAAAACTATAAGGTCACTTAAAAATAAAAATTTTTGAAATGTAAAACCTTTATGAAGAAAATTAAAAAACCATATTGGTGGATACATTCAAAAGACATGAATAGAGAGGTACAACATGTTCCTGAATTGGAAACTCAATTATATTGTCAGTATCTTTCCCCATTAATCTATAAATATATTGCAATTCCTATAACAATCTCAACAGTTTTCATTAGAATTTGTTAATTAACAAGTTTATCAACAGTTTTCATTAGAATTTGAAAAAGCTTATCTTAAAGTTAATATGAAACAGCAGAGGGCCAAGAATAGCCAAAGCAATTTTGAAGAAGCAAACAAACTTGTCCTACTCAATAGACTTTATAAAGCTACAGAAGTTAGGACAGTATGCTACTGATGCAGAAACAGACACACTAATTAAAGAGGACAGAGAGCCCAGAAACAGTCTGACACATATGTAGATATATCTTATATACAAGAGAGGAGGTAATACAACTAAATAGTTCTGTGACAACAGTTTACTCATTTGGAAAATATATTAGATTTCAACTTCTTCCCATATGCAAAAATACATTCTAGTCGATCTAAGACCCAAATGTAAAAAGCAAAACTTTAGAAACATTAGCAAGGATATGGAAAAAGAGGAATACTGTTGTGGGTGGAGGCGGGAGGAGAGGAGGAGAGTAATGATGTAAATTGAAGTACGTAAGAGAACAATTTGGAAATATCTAATGTGTAAAACAAATTTTCATCCATATACACAAGAAACGTGTTTCTTCCAGCACTGTTTAAAGGGCAAGAGACTGTATAACAACTCTAAATACCTCTTAAGAAGAGAATAGAGGCAGGGTATGGTGGCTCACACCTATAATCCCAGCACTTTGTGAGGCTGAGGTGAGCAGATCACTTGAGGTCAGTTCAAAACCAGAGAAATCCCGTCTCTACTAAAAATACAAAAATTAGCTGGGCGTGGTGGCACACGCCTATAATCCCAGCTACTCAGGAAGCTGAGGCACCAAAACCACTTGAATCCAGGAGGCAGAGGTTACAGTGAGTCAAGATCACGCCACTGCACTACAGCGTGGGCAACAGAGCGAGACACACTGTCTCAAAAGACCAACAACAAAAACCAACAGAATAGATAAGTTTTTATGATATAATAGAATACCATGTAACAAGTAAAACGGATTAATTAAAAGTGTAGGTTAAGATAATAAAACCTCAAAATCAAAGCTGGAGAGAAATAAACAAGTTGCAGAATGATCCCAGTAACATACCTAATTTAAAACTAAAACTTGTTTTTAGTTTACAATATGTTGTACAATATATATGTCTTTAGCTTACAAGTTTACAACATATTGTAAACTAAAAACAAGTTTTAGTTTTAAATTAGTATGTTACTAGTATGTTACATATTGTAAAATTGCATATTGTTTATGCACACATAAATATACTGTAAAAATACAAAAAATATATATGAGAATAAAAAACACCGAGTTCATCGTAATCTACAAGGAAGGAGGTGAATGGTATACAGGTGGCTTCAGCTATGTTTATCAGAGTATTTTTTATGAAATGAAATAATTGAGCACATAGAACATAATTTTAAGATGTGACAAAGCCAGATGGTGGACATACAAGTGTTCATTACATAATTATCTATTCCTGTATGTTTGCAATATTTCACCAAAAATAAAATCCATAATGTTTGTATCTTTCTATTTTTTAAAAAATCTAAAAAGAGAATGCTTCTTCCGCTGGCAATATAAAGTTAAAAATGATTCAAGGCACTATCAAACCCCAACCTTTGAAGATCTCACTATACTGCTGAGTACGAGACAGCCTAAAAGAGAACTGAGAGCAAGCTCAAGAAATCATTTCTTTTTCCCCTAATGGCACCACTTTTCCAGGCCTTTAATGACTCCTATTGGGATCCCATTGCAGTTCAAGTCAGGCACTCTGTCCTGAGTATAAGGTTCAGAGTCTAACTCTGGGTGACTTTTAGGTTCACTACCATAATCATCATCCAGAAACTTGCAAAAATGTCTATTGTGTATAGCAGTTAGCTGGATATTGTCTGGAATAAAACTGGCTGGCTCTCTGCTCTTGAGGTGTTCCACTGGCCTATCTAACAAGGATCTCAGCCCTCAGAGAGGCTCCTACAATTAACTCTAATCCTTACCTGTACAAGTACTCAGCATACATTATGTATCTGTCACCTCTCTCCATCCCCATTGCCATCATTTGTCTTAAGTCATCACCGTTTCTTGCCTGGAGTACTGCAACGGCCTCCCATTGATTTCTCTACCTCTTGTTTGTGTCCAATCCAGTCTCCACAGAGCAGCAGTCAGAATGATCAATTATGTAATGAGTTTCCAAAATACAAATCTGGTGTCATTTCCCTCTTTAAATCCCAGGTTGGTAGCTTCCTTTTAAACTTAAAGGCCCCAAAACTTGCCCAAGATCCAATACCTAGGAACTCTTAGATCTTCTTAGAGTGTAACTTAGATCTTCAGTCTCTTCATGCTCTCCTGTGACATCCACTGCTAAATGCAGCCAGCTTTAAATGTCATGTTAAAGAGACTGAGCCCTTAAAGGACTTTGAACAATGGAGTTGTCTTGAACATAGCTTCACTTCAGCAAGACTTACAGGCATTATATGTAAATCACACCAGTAGATTTAAACTGCTGTAAATGCTGCAAAGGAAAAGTACAGGGTGCCATCTGAGAGTATACCAGGGTACCTGATCCAGCCTCTAGGATTCAGGGATGGCCTTTCTGAAGAGGTAACATTTAAGATGATATTTACAGGATGAATAGGATTGTATCCCTGGAAAGAATAGGAGAATGGGTGTTTCTAATAGAGAAAATAAAGTAGCCTTTTGAAATCCCAGAGGTAAGCAAGAGCTTGATAGTTCTGAGAGAAGAAGAGGCAGGAGAGGAAGCCATATAGTGAGGCCAGCCAGATCTTCAGGTACTACTTTAAAAAAAAATTTTTTTTATATTATCCTTTAAATGTTACCTCTTCAGAAAGGTCCCAGGTCTCCTGCACATAAAACAGTAACAGTCTACATAGAACTAATTCCTTGACTGTGCTTTTGTCTCTATTAGGTTTATATTTCATAGTATGTTGGAGGGAAGAAGTTCACGGAACTCTCTAAAGCTGGATATACGTAGCTATCTGGCAAACGAGAACTTATTCCCCCCAAGGCAGTTATCTCCTTGCAATAACACTATCAATAAATAACAATGCACAGGTATGTAACATAGTTTATGATGTGCTTTCACACACGTAATTTCATTTGGCCCTGGTGAACCTACCCAGATGAGACTGCAGGAAGCCAGAAGTATGTAAAACACTAGATTTTACAACTTGTTTCAGGCTATACAGAAATTACATTCCCTTCTCACAGCCAAGAGAGGTGAGGAAGTAGAAGAGATCTGCAGAGGCCAATATACAACCACCGTACTTCAACACATTCTGACCACTGGACGTTAAGCAACGTGAAGGCAGGACCTACGTCTGTCGTTTGCCAACATAATTCCTAGCACCAAATGTATACTCTGTGTGGCACATTTGGGATTTCAGTAAATATTTGTGAATTAATAAATAAATAAGATTACAATGTGACCAAAAAAAATGGAGGCATTGTAGGAAGATCACCTAATGCTAACTACTTGCCTTCTTTCAACGGGAAGGGTTTTTAATTTGTCAAAGTGATTCTGGAGGACGAGAACATTACATTTCAACAGAAAAGGATTATCAGCACCATGAACCAGTGCAGCTCTCAACTATCCCGTAACTTACCTTGATTCGTGAACTAGGGTTAAGCATGATGTATTTAATGGAACCTTGGATGTTCTCTGTCCAGGAAACCAGCCAAGTAACCTTGTTATCATGTCGAACCTCTTTCCACTTATGTCCTGGAGGAGGAGAAGGAACCTTGGCATCTCTGGAAATAACAGAGCAAGAGGATAGTGAAATGAGATGTGAGGAATAATTTCACCTTTCATGACCCCAAGTGGACATATATGCTGAGCATATTTTTCCAAGTTTCCTTCTTAACAGTCAATATAGTAGTCCCATCTTATTCATGGTTTTACTTACCCTCAGTCAACTGTCATCCAAAAATATTTAATACAAAATTTCAGAAATAAACATTTCGTAAGTTTTAAATTGCACATTATTCTGAGGAGCACGATGAAATCTCTTGTAGTCCCACCTGGGACACGTGAACCATATATACAACATATCCATGCTGTATACGTCACTTGCCCCGGGTAACTAAGGCGCTGCCTTAGTTATCAGGTTGACTATAATGGTTTTACATTGCTTGTGCTCAAATAACCCTTCTTTTACTTAATAAAGGCCCCAAAGTGCGAAAGTATTGATGTTGGCAATTTGGATATGCCAAAGAGAAGGTGTAGAGTGCTTTAAATGAAAAGGTGAAAATTATCGACTTAATAAAAAAAACTGTATGCTGAAGTTGCTGAGATCTAAGGTAAAAACGAATCTTCCATCTGTGAAACTGTGAAGAAGGAAAAAGAAAGTCATGCTAGTTTTGCTGTTGCACCTCAGACTGCAAAAGTTATAGCCACTGTATGTGGTAAGTACTTAATAAAGATGGAAAAGGCTTTAAATTTGGGGGTGGAAGACATCAACAGAAATGTGTTCCAAGTGATAGCAGTTGGGTCGAAGTTTCAGGTATCCACTGGGGGTCTTGGAACATATCCCCTGTGGATGACGGGAGACTACTGTACCTCAAAAACATCTGGAGACCTATGCATGAAATACTGTCCTGCTCTTAAGTATCTCCCTTCCCAAACAGTCCTGTGTAACCTGGGAAATATTCCCAAGTACAATAAAGGACACCCTCCACCCCCTTTTTGGCCCACAGGATGAAGTGCGAGCTCACTTGCTACAGTTGATGATTATATCCTCAGGCATGATTCGTCTCTTCAGCATGCCCATCTTAGGGTGGTTGCCCCGGCCACGGAAAAGCCCGGGAGGCTCTATCTTGAAGTTAGCAATCCTCTCTTTGTGGTTATCCATAATACAGAAGCCATATTCTTTCAGTAATTTTTCATTCTCCTCTTTGATTTTCTGGAAGACAGCCAAGAAAGTACTCAAAATAGATTCCGATTGCTGTTCTCTACTAATACATTTTTATCTCTTGTGGGAGACTAGGTCAAGATAGAGAAAACTCTGAAAATGACTAAAAAATGAATTCAAATGAAGGAAAACCTCTAGTGGTTTTCTCAAACTTAAATATCATAAAATTCCCCAAAAAGATCTGCCTATAAGGATTGATTTCAACTAAATTCAAAACTGATTCCTGTGTCTTAAAGGATATATGTTTATAAATGTTGTTTGGGTGTTTTTAAATGTACTTTAAAAATTCGTACTGTTTTATTGAGTACTATCAAAACAGGAAATGGAGAGGGGTCTCTGATAGAGCCTCATAAAAGAATAGCTCGAGCCATTTAATTAAAACAGCAGTTAAACAGCTTAAAAACATGGGTTTTAAAGTCCAGACAGATCTGTCACTAATTTTTTTGTAGGTATACAGGTTAAATGCTCTATATTATGATCCTTGCTCCAAAAAGGTGGGGTATGGTGGGCAAGATTTTGAGCCTCCTTACCCTCTATTGACTCTTTTTATATACTTATTGATTCAATTTAACTAAGCCCTGCTGCCTTGTGGGTGGGAACAGACCTTGCTGGCAGCAGGTGTCCTTGCAGGGACTCTGACAAGGGGATGTTTATAAAATCTATCTTTGGATCAGTATTCTAAGAACAAAGCTCCAAAGTGATCTTTTAAGTTTCAAAATGCCCCGATGTAAATAATATACTAAATTTCACTAACTTGGAATATTGAGGATAAGATTTACCTGAGATGGAAAGTCTGATGCAATTAACATTCTTATAGTAACACATTAATTTTTAAACTAGTGGCCAAATAAGTACCATGAACCAATGAGTTATATAAATACAATGGCCTGAATTATATAAACATGCAAGTCCTTCAAAATACTGAAACTACAGGAATTTGAAGTGCAAAAAATTCCTTAAAATCCTTAACTTCTAGACTTCCGATTGGAAAAAATGAAATTCTAGCCTGGATTCCTTTAGTTAGGGGCTGACAACTTTTTCTAGATAGAAAATATTTTAGGCTTGAGTGCCACACAGTCTCTTTTGCAACTACTCTCTTTTGCAACTACTCATCTCTGTCATTGTTGCATAAACACAGCCATAGATAATATGTAGAAAAGTAGGGGCAGCTGGTTCCAATAAACTTTTGTTTTCTTTTTTTCTTTCCTTTTTTTACAACAACAGGCAGCCTGTAGAAGAAAAATGACATCCCAGCTGGATACCAGAAAGATTCTTCAGTAATGAGGATGGCCAAGGCTGGAAGATGGAGATGGATGAGCACTGCAAGATTCCAGAGTAAAACAGATAAAAGAACAGGAAGGTATATGGCCAATATGATTTCATCTGTCTTAAATCCTTAATATCCAGTAGCCACTGTGGGACAGTTCTGTCCATCCTTAATTACTATATTATTGGCTGGAGTTACTGACTGGTTTTTAGGTCACTGAAGCACCAGGGTTCCTATAGAGAGCTACTGAGCAAAGTACTTATTCACAATTTTCAGTCTAACTAAAACCTTTAAGAAAATTTAGACTTTGAGAATTCTAAGTCTTTAGCACAGAATGATGTGAAATTACTGATGTTAGTGTTGTGTCGTAAGAACCAAGAAGAAAATTAAATGAACCAATCACGATTCCAAAATTCTCCAGAGGTTTAATAAATTCTGTAGTACCAGTTTCTCTTCCTTGCTCATCTGTTTCCGAGCTTCCGACTGGGCTTTGAAATACTGGCTCATCTGGGTAAAATCACATTTGCTTAGGTTGGTGATAATATTCTTCTCTTCATTAGTCATTTCCTAGTCAAAAGAAAACAGGGAGATGAAAGAAAAACAACTACACTACACTAGTAAGTCCTTGGGTTTCTTTGCGAATATACCCAAGCACCATTTTTTCAGTCAAAGGTTTCTCGAAGTAGCCAATCTCAATTAATGAATTTTGAAAAAACAAAAAAACACAGTTGTATTTCTTTATTATGAAATATGTATTTAATAATATTAAAATGTTTTAAAATGACTTATCATGGAAAAAAATGAACTCTTATGTGGTTTCTTAGACTCCGTGGCACACTGTCCCCAGGCGTATGAATACAAGTTTGGAATTCCATACTGATTCTCTCTTAGAAACATTACCCCTATTCTATTCATTTATTAAATTTGCTTTTCAGAGCTAGTTCAGGAAGTAAACTTTACTGCTGCCTCTGTCCACATTATCCAAATTGAGAATAATGAGATTTTAAAAAATCACCTAGGCAAATATAGTATATGTTGTTTCAAGAGTAGAAAGTACCTAGAACAAATGAGCAAGAATTAACAGGGAGTGAACAGGGAGTGGGACATCAGATTAACATTTCTCTTTGCAACAGCAGACACGGGGCAGTCCTGCAGAGACAAACTTTCCTATGCGCAACTAGAGTTGAGGTTTTCTGTTTGGCCTAATCTCATAACCCCCTACCTGCCATCACATGACAGCCGATAGCAAAGATATACGAGTATTCTTTTTTTCTTTTTTTTTTGAGACGGAGTCTGGCTCTGTCACCCAGGTTGGAGTGCAGTGGCACAATTTCGGCTCACTGCAAGCTCCGCCTCCCGGGTTCACGCCATTCTCCTGACTCAGCCTCCCGAGTAGCTGGGACTACAAGCACCCGCCATCACACCCGGCTAATTTTTCTATTTTATAGTAGAGACAGGGTTTCACCATGTTAGCCAGGATGGTCTCAATCTCCTGACCCTGTGATCCACCTGCCTTGGCTTCCCTAAGTGCTGGGATTACAGGCGTGAGCCACTGCACCCGGCCGATATTCAAGTATTCTTATTGGACCGAAACCCTACATAATATAGTAAATGAAGACAAAAAGTGCACAACTTTAAATACAGCAAAATCCATAAAACTCAAAATTTTACATCAGGAAATGTTTTGCAAAATAATTATTTATTACTTCATACTTGATTGTTTTGCAAGCTACTAAGATATTAACACATGGGCTACAGTACCTTTCTCCAGTCTTTAAAGAAATTTTTCCTAAATATTTCCTTAGTAGTATATTCATGGTCGAGCATTTTTGCAAAGAACGTAGCTACTTCTTCTGCTTTGGGGCTCAGCTTCATGACTTTACCTAGAGAAAAAAGTGGTTCCAAAAAGTGAGGTATAGTATTCATGTTCTAAGTATAAATACCCAGGGCTAGCGAATTCTCTTTAATAATGGTTTGCCTTCTCATGGTATATAAAGGTCTGGTGACACATAGTAACAACAACAACAAAGACAACATACTGATTTATATCTACTTGTACAAATTCTCCTTCCTTTAGCATATATTTACCTGGGTCATTCTCTGGAGACTATGCCAGTTAATTGTTCCCAGGTGCCTGCTCAGGACAGGGATGACCTGGGGGAGGCCCAGTCACTCTTCCTTTTCCTTTCAGCAAGCAGGGTCCTTTACACCTCTTCAATGGTTTTTAAAAATCAAATCCTCAGAGGGACTCCTGCCACTGCTAAGCTAAGCAGCCTCTGTTCAAGAAGGGGAGGAAGGGATAGGGCAGGGAGTGGAAGAAAGGAATTGTGGGGAAAAGAAATAGGCATCTTTCTTCTTCAAAGTTAGGTGGGTGGAATATGAATAAAAAATATATATCCATACTAGGCAAGCCCAGATTTCCCATATGAAAAGCCTAAATAAGACCTTCTTCTAGAAGCTTGCTATTCAACAGTGGCTCACAGACCAGCAGCACTGGCATCACACTGGAGTTTGTTAGAAATGCAGAATCCCAGTCCCCCTCCTAGACCTCCTGAATCCTATACAGAAATTGCATTTTAACGAGACTTGGATGCACACTAGAGTTTGCAATACACTGCTATGGAACATGGGTACCATGATGCTGCCTCTTTCAGGGAACCAGGATGCATCCACAGCACAAGGGATGACTGGAGTTCCTGGTGTATCCAGTTGTTTATGTAAAAGCTGTCTGAAGGGGCTGGGCGCGGTGGCTCATGCCTATAATCCCAGCACTTTGGGAGGCTGAGGCAGGCAGATCACTTGAGGTCAGGAGTTCCAGATCAGCCTGGCCAACACGGCAAAACCCCATCTCTACTAAAAATATAAAAAATTAGCCGGACGTGGTGGTGGGAGCCTGTAACTCCAGCTACTCAGGAGGCTGAGGCTTGAGAATCACTTGAACCCAGAAGGCAGGGGTTGCAGTGAGCCAAGATGGTACCACTGCACTTCAGCCTGGGCGACAAACCGAGACTCTGTCTCAAACAAACAAACAAAAAGCTGTCTAAAGGGACTCAGATGTTTCACAATGAAAGCTGCTAACTGGTAAAGAAAATCTGAATAGGGCCTAGGGGTTTTATGTACCTGACTTAGTTAATAAAGCAATGAAAGAAAAGTACTTGGGAATTTAATCCACTTTTCAAACAGAATGCTTTTGTCAGTACTCTTAGCACCAATTTCCATTTTTTCTTAAAAATCCAACTTTACAACATCACCTGGAACCAATCAATGCTATACTAAGAGCATCTGGCTATACTTAAAATGAGGTTAACTATAAATCCACCACCTTACTATTACACAGGTATTAATAATTCACCAAGGGTGCCCACATTCTTTATAGAAAACTAAAATTTAACCAGAAATCCATTAATTTTGAAACTCAGAAAACATCTTATCTCATAATGATTTGCAATCTGACTGCAGGGGTGTAGAGAACTATAGCACAAAATTGAAACAGTTATAATAAAAAGAGCCCACTTTGGACACCATTAACTTAAAAGGCCAACAGGTGGCGCAGTTGCCCCCATCAACCCCCAAGCTTCTGCTTTGGAAGGAAGACACTTTGGGGAAGATTGGCTGTGTATTAAAAGATTCCCTGAACTTCTTTAGAAAACTGTAACATGTTTCCAATATAACGGAAAACATTAAGTCATTAGAAATAAAATAAATGAAATAAAATAGCAAGAAAAAAATGTAAACTGTTTTCAGGTCTGTTTGGTATAAAATAAATGTTAACACCATTAAAACAAAAATGTGGCTGAGCATGGTGGTTCACGCCTGTAATCCCACCACTTTAGGAGGCGGTGAGAGGATCACTTCAGGTCAGGAGTTCGAGACCAGCTTGACCAACACGGTAAAACCTCGTCTCTATTAAAAATATAAAAATTAGGTGTAGTGGCATGTGCCTGTAATTTCAGCTACTAGGGAGGCTGAGGCATGAGAATCGTTTGAACCGTGGAGGTGGAGGTTGCAGTGAGCCAAGATCGTGCCACTGCACTCCAGCCTGGGTGACAGTGTGACTCTGTATCAAATAAATAAATATAAAAATAAATTTAAAAAATTTTTAAAATGAGACTTTGGGCTGTTTTACTGAATTCTGTCCCAATAGAGGAAGAAGCAACTGTGACTCCTCCTATTTTAGACGAGCTGTCAAAAGATGAAATGATGGCTCCCTGCAGTAGAGTAGTGGGAGGATGACTGGAAGGTTCCTGGCAATGTTAACACTTTGTGGAAAAGGCCGAGCTCCAGGAAAAGGAAACTGCTGAGTCAAAGCTGTAAGCTGAAGGTCCTTAGAGGAGGCAGTAATTCACTGCTTCAGCTAGCCCATGCCCCACCTCCCTGGCAGGTTCTAAAGGAGTCTAAGAATTCTCCTCCCCAGAGAGTAGGCAGCACTTACTGTATCAGTTTGAAGTAAAGTCAAATATGACTTCTTGACTTACTACAGAGTAAGAGTTCACACAAAGAGAAGAAATCCCAGCGGAGGACCAACTGAGAAAATGCTGGAGACTGGGCAAGAATGGGAGGAAAGGACTATGGCAACCTGTGAACTAGACCAGGCCTCTGCTTCCCATCTTGAAAAGGAAGAGAAACCCCAAGACGAGGGAATTTAGCTTTCCCTCCCATCACTCTGAACCTCAAAGTGAGGCTTTACCAGCTGAGCATCCTAAAGCTCCTGGTGAGTCCAGACCAGGGCTATGGACTACACTTTGAGATGGTGCTCTTCAAGGTCCTAGGCCCTTTCTCTTAATTAGGAGTTTTGGCTTTGAATTATACTTAAGAGTCTCCAGGAATGACCACTGTGAGGGCTGAAAAGAACTATCTTAGGCTCTCTGGTCAACAGTTCAAAACCTTTACGTAATATAAGCATTTGCCAGAGACTATGGAGTCCTGTTAGGCTGCAAACTCCCCAAGATCAGGGTCTAAGTCAGTAGTACTATCCACTGCTGGGTGTTGATGTCTGAACACAAATACATTCAATAAATATGTTGTTTTATTTATTTATTATTTTATTTTTTGAGGCAGGGTCTCACTCTGTCACACAGGCTGGAGGGGAGTGGCGCGATCTGGGCTCACTGTAACCTTCGCCTCCTGGGCTTAAGCGATCCTCCCACCTTAGCCTCCCGAGTAGCTGGGACTACACGCGTGTACCACCACACTTGGGTAATAAATATGTCATTAAAAAAAACAAATTTCAGCTTGCCAAGTCTGGCATTTTCCTCAGCTGCAGACCCAGCCCTTTAGTGTAAACTACTACCTAGGCCTACAAGCACTGGTGGACCTACGGCCACTACTGGTGGAAAGAGAGATGCACCAGAACACTTGAGTGTTCACCACTGACGCTTTTCAGCAGTTATCCTGCCCAGTGATTCTCAAAGTTTGGTCAGCAGACCACTTGGTTCAGAAGTACTCAATCCCACCCCACAACTTTTTCTTTTTGGTGGGGGCAGTGGGATGGGTGAGAAGAAAACAGTGGGGGGTTGAGGGTGGGAAAAATGGTGGAGAAATGGGGAGGTGAAATAACAGTGGGCAAAAGATGGTGGCAAGACAAGTGGAGGTGGAAGAGGAATGGTGGGGAAAGGAGAAGGGGGACTGTGGGGAAAGGGGACAGAAGAAGAGGGAAGGATGGTTGGGAAAGGGGAAAGAAGAGGGTCGGTGGGGAAGGGAAAAGAAGCCCACCCCACAACTATTAAATGGGCTCAGATCCACTCTGTTGAGTCGTAAGCACATAAGGGTATGAGGAACAATGCTCTAACCATTCCCAGATAAAACTCATGGAATGAAGAAAATCAGTTATTACCATCTACATACTGCTACACTGCCAACAGGAGGCATGTCAAAGGCTACCCTCAAATCCTTCAACCCAAGGATAGAAATACCAACGACAGATAAAGGACAATTCTGAGGGTTCTAAGCGACCCAGGCAGGGCATTTCTTTAAAGCAGCTCATCAGACTTGACTGTACATATATCAAAGGCATAGTGTTATGCTACACAGAATAAGTGACAGATGCCTACCAGCCTTATCTAGAGATTGATAGCAGACTATTAATCCTCAACCATATACTAGTACTGTTTCTAGTGATGAGCAGCTTGCCCGATTGCATTATTATATTGCTAACATAAAATACTACCATTCAAGTGAGGATTTTCTAATAACTCTTGCAAAGAGTCACTCCCTAGAAATGAAGTTCAGATCAAAACCTTCAGCTTGTGGACCACACACTGTGAGCCATGTTGACAAACCTTTTTTGGACTATGTAGGGAAGACATGAACAGCCCCTTTTTCATGGCACTTTTTCAGCAGCAAATGGGCCTTTAAGAGTTAACACCTGATGCCCCTTCCTCAGAATCGCATGGCAATAAAACAAAATGAAATAAAAAGGATTATCTATTATATAGGATCCTTCCTTGTTTTCTATTCCTAAATAGAAGCAGATTTCTTTTCTTGGCCAAGAATCAAGAACCTTGAAACAACTCACCATCATAGTAAAACTTGACACTCTCTGGAAGAGGCTCATATGGTGGGGCAAATACTGGACCTTTATGTTCTAGGAATTTCCACTTGATGCCTTCAGGATAGCGCTCTTCTTCCCACCTTTAAAAGACAAAGCACAACCTCATTTAGTGATCACCTTGCCTAACATGGGGGTCTCATCACTGATTAAATGCCAAGTAATTATCCGCGCAACTGATTAGTGCTCTGGAATGACTTCTGGGCCTCACATTCAAGGCCTGGATCAAAAGAACCAGTGTCTCTCATTTTGAAAACGCCAACACTCGCAAGAAAGATGAAATACTGTGGTGAATAAAGGAAAATACATTTCAACAGCTCAGTTCAAGGATACTGGACAGAAGAGATCAACAATGAAGGAGCTCAGCAACAAGGGAGGGACATGAAAATGTCAACAGCTGTTTTACCACAATGGCATACATGACACAGGGATTGTTCACATTGTTCATAAGTAGGCTAAGGCCTCCTCAGAGTGGTGATGTCAGATGGAAGGTACAGGAGAGAACAACCCTATGAGAAAGGACATAAAGCAAGAAGACTAGGAAATGACAGCTTAACTGGGGCATGTTGAGTTTAAGGTACTTATGGATTACCTGGAACTATCTAGCAAACACTGATAAGTGAATCTAAAGCTCAGTGGAAACAACTTTTTGAAAATGTATTTTTAAATTGGTTGAACATAAGAGAAAAAATGAGTAATACAATAAACACCATATACGCCTGTAACCCCAGCACTTTGGGAGGCTGAGGCGGGCGGACCACGAGGTCAGGAGGTCGATACCAGCCTGGGCAATGTGATGAAACCCCGTTTCTACTAAAAATACGAAAATTAGCCGGGCATGGTGGCGCGCACCTGTAGTCCCAGCTGCTCGGGAGGCTGAGGCACGAGAATTGCTTGAACCCAGGAGGCAGAGGTTGCAGTGAGCCAAGATCGTGCCACTGCACTCCAGCCTGAGCAAGAGAGTGAGACTCCATCTCAAAAAAAAAAAAAAAAAGTTAATAATTTGCAAAATTTCCTATTTTAGCTGAACCATTTTCAAAGTTAGTTGCAGATTTGATACTTCACCACTAAATATTTTTCAGCAAGTATCTCCATAAAAATAATATTCTTCCACATAACCACAAAACTATTATCACATCTAACAAAATTAATAACTTCCTAGTGTAATTCTAATATCCAGTCCATATTAAAAACTGCCCTATTTGATCGAAATTTATTTTATAGACCAGGATCCAACTCAGGCTCACATACTGCAACTGGTTGATATGTCTCAAGTTTCTTTTACTCTAATAGATAACTAACTTACTACCCTCATATTTACTTTCCAAGTCCAATATTTTATTTATTTTATTTTATTTTATCAATCATTCAGCCATGGAACAAGTTCAATTTTAAACAAAGTTCAGAAACATCAAATAAAAATTACATGTATCAAACCATATTGTAACAATGGTATTACTATAAAACCACAGTCAACATATATGGTCAAATGATTTACAACAAGGATGCTTAAGACCATTCAATGGAGAAAGAACAGTCTTTTCAACAATAGTGCTGGCAAAATAATCAAACTGGGTCTTTACATTATACACAAATATTAATTCAAAACGGATCAAAGACCTAAATATAAGAGCAAAAGTATAAAACTCTTGGAAGACACATAGGGAAAAAGCTTCACAATATTGGATTTGACAGTGATTTATTG
The DNA here is from genome assembly GCF_003255815.1 of Theropithecus gelada. Classification (NCBI taxonomy): domain Eukaryota; kingdom Metazoa; phylum Chordata; class Mammalia; order Primates; family Cercopithecidae; genus Theropithecus; species Theropithecus gelada. The sequence continues at coordinate 61,570,428 of NC_037678.1, forward strand.
GATATGACACGTAAAACACAGGTAACAGAAAGAATAAATGAATTGCGGCTGGACACAGTACCTCACACCTGTAAACCCCGCACTTTGGGAGGCTGGGGTGGGCGGATCACTTGAGGACAGTAGTGCGAGACCAGCCTGGCCAACATGGCGAGACCTCTGTCTCTACTAAAAATACAAACATTATCCAGGGATGGGGGCACACGCCTGTAATCCCAGCTACTCCAGAGACTGAGACACAAGAATCGCTTGAACCTGGGAGGCGAAGGTTGTAGTGAGCCGAGATCACGCGACTGCACTCCAGCCTGGGCAACAGAGAGACACTCTGTCTCAATAAATAAATAAACTGAACTTCACTGAACTTAAAAGCTTCTGTGCATCAAAGGACACTTCAAGAGAGTGAAAGACAACTCACAGAATGGGAGAAAATATCTGTAAATCATGTATCTGATAAAGGGTTAACATACAAAATATATAAAGAGCTCCTCCATCTCAACAACCCACCCAATTAAAAAAATGGGCAAAGCCTCAGTCTTAAGGTGGAGGAAAAAAAAGATAAAATAAAAAATAGGGGCTCGGCATGGTGGCTCACGCCTGTAATCCCAATACTTTGGGAGGCCGAGGCGGGCAGAAGGGATCACTTCAGGTCAGGAGTTCGAGACCAGCCTGGCCAACATGGCAAAATTCTGTATCTATTAAAAATTCAAAAAATTAGCCGAGTGTGGTGGTGCATGCCTATAATCTCAGCTACTCAGGAGGCTGAGGCATGAGAATCACGTGAACCCGGGAGGCAGTGGTTGCAGTGAGCCAAGACTACACCACTGCACTCCAGCCTGGGCAACAGAGCAAGATTCTGTCTCCAAAAAAAAAAAAAAAAAAAAAAAAAGTGTGGGGGTGGGGAGTTGGGGCAAAGAACTTGAATGGACATTTTTCTAAAGAAGATATACAAGTGGCCAATAAGTACCTGAAAAAATACTCAACATCACTAATCATTAGGAAAATACCAATCAAAACCACAATGAGATACCACTCATACTCATAAGGATGGCAATAAAACAAAAAATAACAAGCATTGGTGAAGATGTAGGGAAGCTAGCACCCTTGTGTGGTCCTGGTAGGAACGTAAAAAGGTGCAGCCAATGTGGAAAAGATAGTACAGCAGTTCCTCAAAAAGTTAAGCATCCAAATGCCACATGACCCAGCAATTCCATTCCCAGGAACATGCCCATAAATACTTGTACACAAATGATCACAGCAGCACTATCTGCAACAGCCAAAGGCAGAAATAACCCGTGTCCATCAAAAGATGAATGAATAAACAAAATGCAGTATAAACAATGGAATATTTAGCCTTTAAAAGTCAGAAAATTCTGAAACACACTACAACAGGGATGAGCGCTGACATTCTGTTAAGTGAAATAAGTCAGTCACAAAGGACAAATACTGTATGACTATTAATACGAGTTACCAAGAGTAGTCAAATTCATAGAGACAGAAAGTAGAATGGTGCTTACCAAGAACTGGGGGGAATAGGCTGGGCACGGTGGCTCACGCCTGTAATACCAGCACTTTGGGAGGCCGAGGTGGGCAGATGACCTGAGGTCGGGAGTTTCAGACCAGCCTGGCCAACATGGCAAAACCCCATCTCTACTAAAAATGTAAAAAAATTAGCCGGGCATGGTGGTGGGAGCCTGTAATCCCAGCGACTCAGGAGGCTGAGGCAGGAGAATTGCTCCAACCCAGGAGGCGAAGCTTGCAGTGAACCGAGATCGCACCATTGCATTCCCACCTGGGCAACAGAGCAAAACTCCGTCAAAAAAAAAAAAAAAAAAAAAGAACTGGGGCAACAGAGAAGTGGGAAATTGTTAATAACTACGGAGTTTTGGTTTTGCAAGATGAAGAGTTCTAGAGATGGTGATGGTGCACAACAATATGAATGTACTTAATGCCACTGAATTGTACACTTAAAAATGGTTAAGATAAATGTTATGTCATATGTATTTTACACAAATAATTTAAACAAAAATAAAGATTTAGTAGAATCTTAGACCTCAGAACATTAAAGATCTTCTATAATTAATCTACCACTTTTTCAGATATTGATATATTAATAAAAAGATCTCAATGTAGGAACTTGCCCAGTCCTACAGTCTATTACTCTCCAAATAGAGAAAATATACATATAGGTAGGTGTATGAGAGCATTTGCAAGGAGCCTCTCATAGAATGGGAGAAAATATCTGTAAATCATGTATCTGATAAAGGGTTAACATACAAAACATATACAGAGCTCCTACATCTCAACAAACAGACATGTAGCAGTCATGGAGTAACCGTGAGGAGATTCAGAACGCCACACTTTCCCTTATCCTGGGACTTTGGCACCATTCTTCTCTTCAACTACAGTGGTTTTTGTTTGTTTGTTTGTTTGTTTTTTGAGACAGAGTCTCGCTCTGTTGCCCAGGCTGGAGTGCAGTGGTGCGATCTCCACTCACTGCAAGCTCTGCCTCCAGGGTTCATACCATTCTTGCGCCTCAGTCTCCTGAGTACCTGGGATTACAGGCGCCCGCCACCATGCCCAGCTAATTTTGTTTTTTTATTTTTAGCAGAGATGGGGTTTCACTGTGATAGCCAGAATGGTCTCGTCTACTGACCTCATGATCTGCCCACCTCAGCCTTCCAAAGTGCTGGGATTACAGGCATAAGCCACCGTGCCCGGTCCTACAGTGTTTTTAAATGAAGACTCCAAACTGTTTTTACAATTCCTATTTCAACATGTGTATCTTCAAGACCCACAGCAACTTCTTTACCATTTAAGTAAATTAAGAGATTCAACAAATCACAACGCTAAACCTCAGTTTAAACAGAAAGAGCATGTCTTTCAATTAGCTCATGTGACTGGGTTGACAGCTATTATTGTACAAATAAAAGCAAACAGTTTTGTCCTTTAAGCCTCCCCATGCGTGCATATATTCCCCCCAAATTTAAAAACAAACAAACAAAAACATGTACTTAGACATCAAAATGGCTTCCCTTTGGCAGCTTGACTGGAATAATCAAGTACCAATTTAATAATAACATTTGCTTGGAAGGGGAAAGGTGGAAAAGTGCTAGAAATATAAAGACAGGAAAGCAAACTCCATGTGCTTTTTAAAATCAAGTTCCCTTGCAGTTAGCAAGCACTTCACAGTATGCTATAAAACTCTTATTTAATTTTTTTAAATTTAGAAATAAAGGTCACATGCTATAGATTCTGAATGCTAATCCTTGAAATTAAGGGCAGTTTTTCTGGTTTGAGCAAAATGTCAATAATCCGTATTCCATAAATTTCTTATCACTATCATTGACCACATATTTATGAGTCTTGGTCTTGCAACACTAATTCCTTACAACATTATAGTCCTGACTCCTCACAGCATTTTACCTTTGCTAAGAGATTCAAAACCCCATTTAAAGTCACACCTAACACCTGCAATAAACTCCCCAGGTTCTAATTCTTTATGATGAATCATCTGTTGAGAATTAACTTGCAACTTATATTCCCACAGGTCAGCTCTGATACAAAAGCGTACTTAATTAACCCAACAATGCTAAAACTCTGTTCAGCTACAATGGCCAACAGTTAAAAATCAGGACATCTGGGATAAACAGGATTTCATGTATGAACCCAAGCACACTGCCACCACTAATAACAATGTTTCTATGGAGATAATGTGATATAGCAAAGAAACCCTGAAGGACCTGGACCTTTTCCAATCGAACAATTACCAATGGAGGGAGATAAAGATCAGAGTAAGTGTTTTTTTTCCTGGTAAGGATAAACAGTTCTGCGGACTTAGAAGGAAAGCAAAAGATATGCAAATTTGTCAAGCTTGTAAAGTGTGTACTTATTTTAGTGGGACAGCATAAGGAATAGTTAACATAAGAGTTTCTGCCATTTAAGTTCCCGACTAGGTCATCAGTGGCAGTCACTGAGGACTGGATAACTGACTTCAGAGTACAATACGCAGCCTCTAGCTATCAGTTAAGAGGCTCTTCATTCCTATTTTAAACTCCAAAAACTCGACGTGCCATTCAACCATTGTGCTTGAAAAGAATGTGCAAGGTTTAACCATCACACCTGAGAAATGATAGAAGCTGTAGCGAAGTCTGCTCATCCCTCAAAAAACAACTTTTAGTTAAAGACCAGCCAGTTCCCCTTTAACCCAAAATAAGAATAAAAACCAAAAGTCATGGTCTCTCAGAGAGAATGTGTGCCAACACTGATAAGGATTTCAACCACAAAAGCAAAATTAGGCTCCTAAACCCCTCAAGGGCACCTAATTCTACACATAGAAGGCCGGACCCAGTGCACTTGCCTGGATTCCAAGAAGAGCCAAAGCTCTGAAGTAAAGGGGAGACAGCAGGAAGCTCCTGATAAGGAAATTTATTTGTTCATTTAACAAGCATTTATTGAGTACCTACCACAGAACCCTGACTGATGAATTTACTAACGTACCATTCTCTTAACTCCAAGTAACAACCCCTAATTTACACAATCACTTTATTTCTAAAAATCATTTTCTTAAAGATCAAGATAACTGAAAATGTTGTATTAGTTCTAAAGAAAAGTGACATAAAAACAAGGAAAATAAACTCATGTTTTTTTTCGAGACAGAGACTTGCTTTGTTGCCCAGGCTGGAGTGCAGTGATGCAATCTCGGCTCACTGCAACCTCCACGTCCCGGGTTCAAGCAATTCTCCCACCTCATCCTCCCAAGTAGCTGGGATTAAGGTGCATGCCATCATGCCCAGCTATTTTTTATATTTTTTTAGTAGAGATAGTTTCACCATGTTAGCCAGGTTGGTCTCGAACTCCTGACCTTGTGATCCACCCACCTTGGCCTCCCAAAGTCCTGGGATTATAGGCATGAGCCACTGTGCCCTGTTTTTTTTTTTTTTTTTTTTTTTGAGAGATGGAGTCTCGCTCTGTCACCCAGGCTGGAGTGTGGTGGCATGATCTCACCTCACTGCAACCTCCTCCTCCCAGGTGCCAGTGATTCTCCTGCCTCAGCCTCCCAAGTAGCTGGGACTACAGGTGCACGCCACCACACCTGGCTAATTTTTGTATTTTTAGCAGAGATGAGGTTTCGCCATGTTGGCCAGGTTGGTATCAAACTCCTAACCTCAGGTGATTCACCAGCCTCAGCCTCCCAAAGTGCTGGGATTACAGGTATGAGCCACCGCACCTGGCCTTCTTTTACTTTCTGACTCTGACCTCTAGAAAGAGCCAGGGTTCCTCTGCTCTGTGATACTCCTTTTCTATACTTCCCATTTAATCCCATGATGCCATAGCAACATGCCAATCACACAGCTGTCACTGTGTGGCCACACTTCTGCCACTTTGGCTCTCCTCTCTGCCACCTTCCTGGTCAGTGCTCTTTCTCCTCCCTTTCCTCAGAGGTGCTGTGGACATCAAAGTTCTAAATTACAAAAGCCATAAAGGCACATAAACAGGTTTGGAAGGCTATATAACGAGTTATGAACAGTGATTACCTCAAAGCTGGAAAGCTGGAAAGGAAAATGAGAATGGGAGAAGAGAGGTACAGGTGACTTTGATTTTTACTCTAACTATTAAATCTCTCAATCATTTGAGTTTTTTCATCATAAACACAAAATCATGTACTGTTGGTATAGTAAATAGTAGAATATGTTAACAGAAATAAGTATTTTTTAAAAACATGTTTATTTCAAGATTCTAAACACCAAAAGTAGAAAAGTTCTCCACCTAAACACACTTCTCAAGAGCGACCAGCTATGACTAAACTGTCCTTCATAAAGATTGAATTTTCACTCCTACAGGGAGGGAGAATGCTTGTTTTCTCATATTCACAACTCTAGATATTTTCATTTGTTAATCTTCCCCAATCTAAGAGGCATTAAAAAAAGATTTATCATTTTTTTGCATCTTTGATTACTTATGAAGTTGATATTTTTAGATGTTTATTAACCATTTATTTTACTAAACTGTCTGTTCCTCACATTCTGATTAGACCATTCCTTTCACACCTGTTTTAAAAGAGCTTTTTTTCATATTAGGAATATCAGCCCTTTGTATTGCAAATACTTTGCTTTTTTTCTTTTTTAATGGCATGAAGTTGTCCATCTGCCATAAATTGAACTTTGATGTATCAAATGTAAAACACCTTTCCTTATGGCTCTGGTTATGTCCTGCTTCAAAGGATCGTCACGATTGCACAATTATAAAAATATTCACCCACGTTTTCTTGTTGAGGTTTCTTCTGTTGTTGAACAAACAGGCAGTTTTCCCAACATGACTTACATAATAATCTATCCTTTCCCTATGATTTTAAATGTATCTGTACTCTCTTCGTATGCTAAATTCCCACCTATACATAGGTCTGCTTCTACAGTCCATTCTGTTCACAGTGGTGGAAACCAGTTTGAGATCCAATAGATTTAGAGCCAGTTAATGATTTCACTAGAAGTTGGAAAACTTATTTCAAATGTTATTCTAGAGAAACTGTTTTAAGTATTTTACCCCAAATATCAGGATATTAATTTTAATAACTCAATATTCTTGCTTCGTAAGGATATGCAATAAAAGAGGTGGCATTTTAACCCAGTGCTGAAATGTTACCATTTCCACTTCTGCTCCTCTTCTTTCTTCGGCTTCTTTTTCTTGTTATCTGGCTCAGGAACTTTTTTATCTTTATCTTTATTCTTGGGTTTTCTCAATTTACCATCCTACAAAGAAACATGGTGAGAAAGCACTTAAATAAGGACTGATCACACTTCTGGAGGCAGTTTTTGGGAGCCACGAGGAAGAAAAATTGTAATCACAGTGTATTAGAACTAAAGAGGATCTCAGGTCTACTCCTCTCATTTGACAGATGAATAACAATGTACTGGTGCTCTGTTCTAGAGCAGTATTTCCTAAAATTTCCTGACAAACGACTACCTGAGAAAGCAGTTAAAAAAACACTCTGCAGGGGAAGAGACTTGGAAACTATATATATATATTTTTTTAAACCTCAAAGGAGTTTGGAAAAGTACTGCTCTAGAGAGTAATCCGAGTGTACTTTCCTCACTTACGTTTTTCCTCACTTATGTTTAATCCTACTCATCTTTAAACCTCTTCTAGTACAATCAAATAACGGCTATACAAGGCTTTGCATTAGATATTTAGCATTCAGTATGAAAGAAAATTCCCAGTTGATTTAGTTGAGTATAGTTCTATCGCTGCTGCTTGTATACACAAAGTCATGATGCAGTAAGCAAGTATTTCAGAGGTTCTAAAATGATACCAATTCCTATGGTGGTATTTCTTTATGGCTCTTCTTTGAACTCTGAATGTAAATGAGCTGATCATAGTGGCACAAAAAAAGGGTATCAAACCTAAACAGGCAGAATTCACCAATACAGAGATATATCTCAAAACATACACACAAAACCCAAACAAAAATGTAATATTCAACAAGTGAAGATCCCACTCAGAATCTGAACTCTTTCAAAGAATATTTTCCTGTGTCCTACCTATTCAACATAATTTAACTATTTATTCAGTCTTTATTCAACAAGTTTAAAGGTGGTTTTGAACAATCTTAAAATCAATTAAAGAGTGGCACAGCTGGAAAGTGTATGGACGGGTCCATTTAACCACTTCCAGTTACAAGCAAGGACTCTGAAATAGGTTTTTTCACTTGATAAAGGTCATACAGCTGTTATTAACTATGATAAGAGCCTAACTTTATGAGAAAAATAACAGAATGTGACTTAAACGGCAATAAATGGAATAAACATTTTAGACCCTCATAATAGGAGAGCAATCAAGATAGGAATAGAAAAAAGAGGAAAAGCTTACAGTACCACCCATATTTTAAAACAGGCATGGAGAATATAAATATGTGGGTATGTTTGCGAGAAGGTACTACAGGATCACATTAATTCAGATAATGTTTACTACTTAGGGTGAAACACACCACAGGAAAGGGAAATGTTTTTCGGTGAAGATACTCTAAACAGCTTCTGAGTAGGCATGCAGATGGTCCCATTAGGAAACTACTGGCTACACTGTATGTTTTCAAACCTCAAATTGGGGTATCAGTCACGGAGAGACCTCAGAACAATTCTCAAAAACAAGAGGGGGAAAAAAAAAACATAGTTGGCGAGTGACGTTTAATGACAGATTCTGCCATCTGGGGTCCCTGCCACAGCAAGACTGTATTAATTCAGTCTTTCAGCCAGCATTTTTCCCCTATGTGGTAGGGTTGCTAAATAGAATAAAAACTGAAGTCAACTGTTCTTTTTTCCCAATGGTTTAACAAATTCAGAGTATTATTTTTGCATAAATGCAATATAAACATAAAAGAAAAACAACACTTGGAGAATTCAAGTTTTGTATTCCTTTACTGACTAGTTTGCACTGATTAGGTACATGGAAGTGGAGTGGTTGACTACCATAATCACTACTTAACATTTCACTCTCAATTCCTTGAATTAGTGCTTATTAATTTGAACTTCGGCCAAGAATAGACTAGTTGTCATAAAAACTACGATCTTCTAAATATAGGGCCTGATCATCTCTCTATGGCTCAACTCACTCACTAATAGTCTTCATATGATTTCATTAAAGACCTTTCTTCTCCCTCCTTGCAGAATCAGAGGATCAACAAAGTCCCAGGGGAGGTAGGATAATATAGTAGCTGGTGTGCTGGCGCTGAAGTCAGACTGCATGGGATCAAATGCTGCCTTTACCACTTTAGTAGCTATGTGACCTCAGGCAAGTGATTCAATACTTCTATACTCTATTTCTGCATCTGCAAAATGGAGATGATAATAGGGATATAACAACCTTTTCAGGTTGTAAGGATTAAATGAAATGATACATATATAAAAAATGTAGACGAATGCCTGGCACATGGTAAGCACCTATTACATTTAATTGTGATTATTAACATCATTCTACTATTATGATAGATTATCCTCTTAAGACTCCCTGCCCCTTCACTATCACTCTCTTTACTGCTGGTACTTCAAACTATCCACTTTACATTTGTGAACCCATTTTGCCCATGACAGTGGCTAACCTCAAATGTAGCATAAGAGCTAAGAACTCACACAACCCCTTCTTCTCTTAGGGGAAGGCATCATTAAGACCTCTGTGAATTTCTGACATCTTTTCTTGAATTACCTGCTAACAATTTTTTAGTATAAGAACTCAAAAGTGTCAAAAGGAGAAAGCATATGATTCTATTTTCAATCTACCACAAGCATCAACAAGAACATTTAGGAAAGCATTTAAATGGAACTGAGTTTTTTGAGGAAGGTTATAGGCCAAGAGGATAAAGAAGGGAGCATGTGTGCTCCAGACAGAGGAACAGCAGGTGCTCCATAAATCTCGGAAGTATGAAAGAATTTGGTGTGGAAAAGAAACAAAGGAGGTTAGTGTGACTGGTACAAGCAAGCTAGAGAAGAGGCACAAGATGAAGAGAGGCACGAGATGCAGGGGCCAGATCGGGAGGAGCTGCGGTAAAGAGTTTGGGTGTCAATTTTATGTCAAAGGGGCACCCATTAAAGAACTTTAGATAGGAATGGTTACCCAAAGTGAATGACGAGCAAAAAATTCTTAGGGAAATTTCTTCGAGGTTATAAGCCAAAATGTGGTTTCTTGTTAACATTGCCTCTGTATACATGAAGATGACATACTTTTTGGAAGAACATCTGTTGGCAGCATAGCCGTGGGTAGACAGACACCCAGGAAGGCTGAGAGCAGAATCACTGCTGGTTGTGGTTAACTTAAGACACTGTGGGGATTCATAGAGATCTTAAAACTACCAGTGCCACAGCCATCACTTATTGAATTTTTTTCCCTAATGTCATTACTACAACAAACAAGCCAATAAATACCTAAAACTCATTTGTCTTAAGAAGTTGCTTACTGGAAAACTCTCACTTCCAAACTCACCCCAAAGGGCCTAAGTCTCTTTACTAACCTCTTCTTCCTCTAGTTTTCTTTTCTTCTCCTTCTTGATATCTTCTGTTTTAATTTTCTTAGGTTTATAATCAGCACTAGAAAGGGGAACATGAATACACAGTTAGCATAATTATGATTCAGGAGTCCTCACTCATAGGAGACCTACAAACTCTTGGAAACCTCCATGGCAGGAGTAATTGCTGTTATTCTTGGCTGGGCATTCTATGGTCAAGAGTAACAGAAGTGGAGAAAATAATGAAGGTCAGACCAAAGAAATAGTTACAGCCCTATATAGAACAAAACTAACCACTTATACTGGCCTGGAAGCAAAATAGGGTGGGGGGATATATGCAGAAATAAATACCATTATCAGATGAAAGTTTGGGAAATAAAATAAAAAATAAAAGATGAAAGTTTGGGAACCAAACGCACAGCACACTAGCTACCACATAGCAGTAACTCACTGGAATGTGGAGGAAAGAAATTCTATATTGAATGAATACAAAGCAGTTCACTAAGTATTTCCCTTCTCCCTTTCCATCCATTTTCTACTATAATAATAGCGTAATAAGCTATGTAAGAGTGAAAATGAATATAATTTAATCTCACTGAATCTGGGGAAAGAGGTACATGTTTTATGAGCAGTTTTATTATTTTTACACACTGAAACTTCACTTAGAATGTACTGACAGGGATAGGTCTAAGAGAAACTGCTTTAAGTTATCTATGGTAGGCAATGAGAAATTTTAAGTGACTTAATTTATTCTTCATGAATTCTGTATTATTTGAAATTTCTACAATAAATATCTATTGCCTTTACAATAAGAAAAATTTATATAATCTTCATGTAAGCCTTGGGAATACTACTTACTTGTTTAGCAAACCCTACTTCTCATAATTCAGAGAAATCAGTCCATTAATCACAAATCCCAAATGAGTAAAAGCCAATTAATGCAGCTTCTATATGTATTATAAAGAAACACATCACATGTATTCTTTAAACTCCTCCTTTTTGTTTTCCAAAGTCAAAGTTTTAAGAAAATACTCACTCATCCTCATCTCGAGGTCTCTTTAATGGCTTTATATCCTCTTTAGGAGGAACAAAATAGCCATCATCTTCAGGTTCATCTTTAATTTGTGGTGGACTAAAGAGAAAAAAAATTGCTGGTCACAGAGTGCTAGAACATCTGTACTGTATTAATACAAAGAATGAATATGTCATCTCATTGAAAAGAAGCTAATATAAATAAGGATAACCACATACATATTATAAAGATTTTCTGTGAGCACTTTTTCTCACTTCAATCCTGTGAAGTAGAGAGTATTTGTCCTCATTGTACATGTGAATGGGCAATATCAGGATTTGGGATCAAGACTCCTTACTCTAAGTCAGAATTCTTTCTCACTATTTCTTAGCTGTCTTTGCCAGCATGGCATGAACCACTCCAGAAATAAACCTAAGGTGTTTTCTTGCCTTACACGAGAAACCTACCATATATTTGACCCCACAAGCTGAACTGATTGTTCCAGTACTCCAAAAGCTAAAGTACAGCTTTTACAAGGAAAGGAATAAACAAATAAAGAAATAAACTAAGTTGATTTCCCCAACTTAGTATCTTAAAGTTCTAAAAATCTGGCAATAATGTACATGTATATTCAGTTACGTGGAAAGATAACCAAGCTGACAACATTACAACAAAAGAAGGGCACGTGTTAAACCAGAATAAACAGAAGGTATCCTATGCCAAATCTATTCATTGTTCAATGTCCTAACTTAGGTTTACTTTATATACAGAAGAGTGTCTCACTACTATTTGTTAAGATCTTACCTTTAAAATATAAATATAAAAAGACAATCCTTTGAGACAACCATCTTGAACCAAAACAGAGAAGGAACAAGTAAAAAATACCATAGAGCCCAACAATCACTGCCCCCCAAGGGATCCTCCGTGGCCTGGCACATCTCTTCAGAACCTCATTGCCTTAACTCAGCACAAGGAATGGCGTCCTTATATGTAGCTGCCCCCTGTGGAGGGATCCAAGGATTAAGAATCCAGACTCCACTACAAAGTATATTCACAGGGTTTCAAGAGTACCTCCAACCAAAAAAAAGCATACTGGGTTCCCCTGCTTGTGATAGAATTTGAATGTTTAAAGAACTTATTTTAGCACACTAACCAAATGCCAGCTTCTACAGCTGTTCCCCCTCCTGCCTGAATACTGACATAGACCCTAGGGTCCAGAAGGAAAGAAAGCCTGTCATTTACCCAACTAGTTAAGTAAATGCTACATCCTAAGTTTGTCACACTGAAGACAAAAACATGTGGGAAGGGTTACTAGGTCTGAAGGAAGAAGTCCTAAAACAATTTACCAGAAAACTGTATTCCAGTGAAGCATCTGGATTCTTTACAAAGACATACACAGAAGCCAGCAAGGAGTCCAACAAAGTGAACACAGAGACCACTGCCTCAAAGAAGGCTGTGTTCCTAGTCTTCTAACCCAAAAAGTCTGAAAATGAGCTCACAACTACACACCAAGTCCAAAAAGTTTATTCATATCAGTTTAATAAAAATCCAGGGCGGTCTCTTGGCAGAGATTAGCCCAGCAGTGCCTCAGTCACTTTATCTCAGAAATCAAAATTCCTAGGGCAGCTTGCAGCTCTAATGCTTCTTGAATTTTATTATTCTGCATTCCTAGAACAATTATGAAACATGCCTGAAGAGGGCACCTGCTTCTCCTTGTCTAAAGGACCCAGAGAACCAGGCACAATTGTCAAAAACTTTAACAAATGAAACTGGAAGTTCAAAGATTCAAGGAAGCAAAACTCTCAAAGTGTTTTGTCCTAGTCAATAATGCAAATATTTCCAACCATTTCTAATAAATCCATTCTGTCATTCAGTGAAGTGAGAATATGTAACAATAAACATCCAGTTGTTTGGAAACTAGAGGGGACCCTTTGGGCTTATTTTAGGAAATTGAGGATGAGGAAAAAAATATTATAAAGGTAAAAGCAGTATAGGAAGTAACCTCTAGATTGTGTGCATTTTCCTCTCCTTCTAGAAAAGAGATAACATAATTCTTCCCAAATCTACACTCATCCCTAACATGTAGGTCAAATGATCTTTTATATATAAGTCTCCCAATATTATTAAGGATGAATTCAGACTAAGCAATTTTTCAGAAAACTCCATAATCACTACTGAATATGAAGTTCCTTTTTAGAGAAATGAAAATGTTCTGGAATTAGTGAAGAGGCTGTAATACCTTGTGAATATACTAAAAGAAAAACAGTACACTGTATACCATTAAAAGACAAATTTTGTGATATGTAAATCTCAATTTTTAAAAATCTCTCCTGTCAACCTTCTCTACTCGAAATAACCTTCTGGAAAACGTGCTGGTCAGTCTCACTATATGGCACTGTAGAAAGGCTCAGGTTGGCTTAGACGAAGTCTTCTCACTGCTGACTTTCTGGGAACCATCAAGATGGCCAGGTCAGTGTGTTTTGGGTAAACTCAGACAACACTACAACACAGGCAGCTGGCCTGCTGCCCACCCGGAAAAAGGGAAGCCCACGCAGCAGCAAAGTCTTACCTAGAGAAGCCATTTTCCTTCTCCTTCTTTATTTTTGCATCCCCAGAGGCTCGAACCTGAAAAGTCAAACAACAGTAACTAGTACCTTGAAAGGACTAAATCTGAAGAAACCTCTTTTTGAGAATATGTAGCATCAAGTCTTGGGACGTCATGATCACAGGCTGGCTCTTATGTTAGCAAAACTGAATAGATGAACTAAAGGTCCTGACATTTGTCCAAAACTCGTTTTTAACAATTCTTCTGGGTGAAACTGTCCAACTCACTGAGAAAGGTTTCCCTTCAAAATGGCAGCTTTTTACCTTTAAGTGATGGCAGGTCTCTTTTCCCCAATAAGTACGTTCCACTACTCAAGAAGTTGCCATTGGCAGTGCAGAGAGGAAACAAAAGCAAAAACCAACCAAACAAAACATATGGGCCAGATGTGATGGCTCATGCCTGTAATCCAAACACTTTGGGAGGATGAGGTGGGAGGACTGCTTGAGGCCAGGAGTTCGAGACTAGCCTTGCCAACATAGTGAGACCCCTGTCTTTATTTAAAAAACAAACAAACAAACAAAAAACTATATGCCCTGCCTTCTCTGACTCCGGCAAAGTATACTTATGACCCCCTCCCCTTCAACTTCCTGCTTTGTAGATTCGTCAGAAACTTTATCTTTCAAAAAAATCTTCACATATATACACACGAAGGGATACACACACACACACACACGCGCATAGATATACACAGAGTATCTCTAGAAGGATACAAAACATAATCAGTATAGCGGTTGCCTCTGAGAAGGATGGGAGACAATGAGTCAGTGGTGAAGAGATGTCTTCTTCACCATATTCCTTATTTCATAGTATCTGAATTTACCAAGTACAAAAATTACTTTTTCAAAGCTAAAATAAAAACAATCTCTTTTTAAAACTATACAGAGTACTATTCATTCTCAACCAGGTGAGCCTAGTCATTTTTAGAAGGCTTGTACTGGTTATGCTGGAACCAAAAGCCACAAAGGGCACCAGCATCACTAAATTTTCACTCAGGAAGTTAATGAACAGAAGACCAACAAGGCATTAGGCCTTCTCCCAAAAACAATTAATTTTCCCTAATGCATTCTCAATGTATCCATTGGCAATTTAAAAAAAAAAAAAAAGGTAATGATATGGACAGATCTGCTACTGTGAGACATATGGTGATAAAAGGCTTAGTTTTTATAGTTTAAGACTAAAGTTTGCTCTGAATTCTCCTGACAAGAGACCTTTCACTCCAAGGCCAAGGGATCTTACTATGCAGTGAAGATAGCTGCTTTTAAAGGTAAACAAAAGTGCATCCACGTCCCTTCCTCCCCCACTAGAAAACTCTGTACCTTTTCCTCTTTTCGTTTTTCCTTGTCTCTGTCTTTGTGTTTGTCTTTATGCTTTTCTGAGCTTCCATCTTTGTGTTTGGTCTTCTCCTTCTCTTTGTGTTTCTTTTCAGAATCTTTATGTTCACTGTAAAAAGTTAAGTCACAAAGTGTTACCCAGAGTAGGGACCACAAGGATTCGTTTCACAAGATATCCTAAGATAACATGAACCATGGAAACTTACAGTACTTAAACAGTACTGACAGAAGGTTCAAGTAGAGGGTCTTGGTTACATCGGACTTTATCTTGTTTGATGTTTTTATTTTTGCAAAGAACCAGAAACCATCATTCTAGACACACCAGGACATTTTTTTTTAAAGTGACTAAGAATACACAGCCAGCCCTGTGTATTTCTGCAACGTTCTACCAGCACAAAAACAATGAAAGCTCCCACTTCAGCATTCATATCTGATGTGAGGAGGTTTCACCAAGAAAGTGTTTGGTGGCTTTGTGCCAGACTTGAAACATATCACACATGTAGCCAAGCCAGGGTTTATGGAGTGAACAGCCCAATACAGTGGATATTTCCTTCTAGTTTTAACTAGTCAAGTTAGTCACTTCTAGATGGGACTTATGTTAGTCCTTTCCTTACAATAAGAAAAGACCCATCTGAAAGCAAGGGCATAGGAACATTCTTTATTAAAGGTTAAAAAAGCAAAATATGACATTATAAGGCAAGAACCACGAAAATGTGCATAGCTTCTTACCCTGGGATCAAGCTCCTGGAAATTTTTCTTAGGGAAATAACATTACATATAAAGATGTTTATTTTGGTGCTTCCCTTAAACAAACAAAAAAAAACAAAACGAACAAACAAACCCCAAAATTGGATACAACCTAACAAGAGGGGAAACTGTAATATATCAAATTATTTAACTGTTAAGCTATAATTTGAGTACCACAAATACATTTCGAAAGTGTTTATGACAGAAAAAGGAATATAATAAAATAACTGCAACTACGTAAAAACATGCATGTGGTCAAAGACTAAAGAAGCAATAAGCGAAAACCACAAGTTGTAGTTTAAGGTGACAGAACACTATCATTTTTCAGTACACTGGGACAGGCAGTTAAGGAGCCTTGCTTACTGCACTAACCAATGCACAGGAAAAAAAGACTTCATCAGCAATGAGCTCATTAGGCTATGTCCATCCCATGAAGTTTATTCTGAAGGGATACTTGACTACAGCAGAAGATCACAAAGGGAGAAACAAATGATGGCATGCAGTTAGGCAGAGCAACAAAATCTAGATCGGGAGAACATCTGCTATTACACACTGCACACAGAAGTAGCTACAACTTGAGAAAGGTATTTGAGTGATGAATAAGCAGAAACTTTAAGAAATCTAGCCAGGGAGAAACAGGATACACTATAGGTTAGGAAAGACTCAAGAACTGAAATAGATGGAAAAACACAACGCCCGCTTTCCCTTGCTTACATATTTCTCCTCCTATATTGCGCTCATTAGACTGTTATTTACATGTGACACACATTTAAATAACAAGTCTCTATAGGAGGAAAATTCTTTTTAACTCATGAGAACAGAGCATGTGCATGGTTACAAAATTTCTTCACCATGCTTTTTGTTCTTGGAATTAATATGATGTTCCTCTAACTCAATGTGTTCGCATAATCTGTGTTTTTTACCAAAATGCAATGTTTTATTTAAAAATGTATCCCTTTGTTTAAAAAAAAAAAAAGTCTTCCAATTGCATTAGCACTCTTACTATCTGTTCTCATTAACTTCTCCAAGCTTTAGAATGAATGGTCAAAGAGCAAGGTTGCTGAGATTATAATTGATTCTTCAGGAGTTACTGTATATATAATCACAGGCACTTGGTTTTTATACTACCAGCAAAATGTTTGAGCTTACCATTCCATTATAAAAGCATGGTAGTTTTGTTTTATTAAGCATCACTGTAAGAGGGTATGTAAGTCATCTATACAAAGTTTTGCCTAAAAGCAAAAAATCTGGGAACAACTGCATCTACAATATTGATGGACGAATATACTGCCTCCCCTTGCCCTGCCAACTATAGCGGGGGAGGGGACAGCAAAACAAAATTCTACTTTCTAAGCAAGCATTGTACTTGGTATTTTCACATACATTATTTCATTCAATTCTCACAACACTCCTGTGAGGCCAGTTTTATTATCTATCCCCTTGTGCTCATACAAACAGGAGACAGTGGTTAAAAGACTTACTCAAAGTTGCAATGTTAAAAGCAAAGTTGGAATTTAAATTTAATATTTCCACCTCCAAGTGCAGAGCAGCCTCCACTACATATCAATACCTTTATATTTCCACTAAATTGATACCTGCTGCTTAAGGTAGACTGGTGTTAAGAAACAGCCATGGTGAGTCTGAGACTTGCTCTACGGTCCTAGCTTTATTTTACCATCAAGCAGAAACTTTCTAGAATAAAGATGTTTGGATACTTGAAAGGATAAACACCTTTGGGGTTGCTTGTTTTGTTTTTTTGTTTGTTTTTTTTTTATCTTCCCATGAAACTATAAATGGCTAATTCAGGAATCTGAATTCAAGAACACTCCATCTTCCTTTAAGTTCCACCTTCCCCTGACCCATTCTCTTTCCCAATGAAAGCATTTCTTAGAATGTTAGCCAATTTCACTAGAAAACTGGCTTTCTGAGCCTTTTGGTAATCACAGCATAGGTACCTACAAGTGTACATGTGGCCCTGCAGTTTTCAGCTTTGGTGTACACTATCACATCAAACAGAGATCAGGGAAAAGGAATCAACAAATGACAAGGCAAATGAGACATCTGCCAGGAAGCCAAAAGTCAATGATATTTCCTCTGTCTGCTAACCAGAGAGAAATGTATATAGGAAATTCAAAGTTCCTGCTAGAGTAGTAAACCCCTTTGCAGGTCACAATTAATCACAAAAACCAGAATGGGATGAAGCTATCATCCTGACTTTCCAAAGGAAGCCAAGTCTCCTCTACTCCTAACTGTTTAGGTATAAGAGCAGATTTGGATGTTTACACTAGCTGAACTCAGATGATTCAGGGTTAAGGGCAGTTTCTGTTACAGGGCATCATGTAGAAGACTGCTAGAAATTTGGGTTTATAGAGCTCCACCAGGCTTCTGAATACAATGTGATCATCCCTACTTGTTAGGTGCTGTTGCTGTCCCTGCCTCCACAAAGAGAGAGCAGAGTGTCTGGGAGCCCAACCTGGCTTCCATAACCCCAAATCCGCAGGAGTGCTGGCAAACAGCAAACCCCACTGCAAGTCTTTCCTAGGAATGCACCTGAAGGAAGTAGCAAAGGTACTGGGGAACAAGTCCTATGATACAGAAGCATGTCCAGGGCTGTGCCAGGAAAGTCAGAAACAAGATTTGGCCAGCAAATAAAATGGAGTCAATGTGGGGTCAGTTAGGCTGACGCATCCTTCTGAGATTTTCTAATATGTATGTCTTTTTCCAAAAGACTTAGGACATGTTTAACTTTCAAGGTAGCTAAAGAACTGCACTTTTCTCATTAACAGTGAAATGATGGAAATTCTGACCAGTGCAGAAGGTTCATTTGCTGGCTGCCTGTTTTAAGAGATAAAATACTATGTTATCTTCATACTGAACCTGCTACTTTTCCATACACAACAGACACAATATGTCAAAATAACAAAAGGGCTTTAAAAGTACAATTGAAGGCTATAATATTAGCCAGTTTAGAGGTTGAAAAACAGCCAATTAATTACTGAAGAAACTTCAGTAGGGCTAAATTAGAAAAATGCTGGATACGGCCGGGCGCGGTGGCTCAAGCCTGTAATCCCAGCACTTTGGGAGGCCGAGACGGGCGGATCACGAGGTCAGGAGATCGAGACCATCCTGGCTAACACGGTGAAACCCCGTCTCTACTAAAAATTACAAAAAACTAGCCGGGCGAGGTGGCGGGTGCCTGTAGTCCCAGCTACTCGGGAGGCTGAGGCAGGAGAATGGTGTGAACCCGGGAGGCGGAGCTTGCAGTGAGCCGAGATCCGGCCACTGCACTCCAGCCTGGGTGACAGAGCAAGACTCCGTCTCAAAAAAAAAAAAAAAGAAAAATGCTGGATACCTGAAAGGGTTGCCTTTTTGGTCTCTTTCCCCCCCACCCCCCATTTTCTCTTTTAAGAGTAGAAGAAAGGCTTAATATCAACCATAGGAAGGAACCCGAAGGTCAGACAAACATATTTTAAGAGTAAGTTTAGTCTGGGATATGCTGAAGGACAAAAATACAGACAGTAGCAGTCCTAGATACTTCTGTAATGGTCACACTTATGGATGAAATATGAATTTACCCCATGGGCATGAGGAACTCTGAAAGAGAAAACAACCAATTATTGGCTAAGCATAGATCTTGACTTCTTGGTTCATAGTTTTGCATCTGTATGGGGTAAGATTCCAACACGCTAGCAGGGACTAGAAAAGCAAAAGTCAATGCTAAAGAGAACAAATGGAAAGATCCAAACCCACCTTTCCAGAGTGTTCATGCCATGTGTTAGCTTCAATTGGCTGAATTCCACTAAAGAAAAAAATAACCGGGCTGGGTGTGGTGGCTCATGCCTGTAATCCTAACACTTTAGGAGGCTGAGGTAGGCATATCACCTGAGGTCAGGAATTTGAGACCACCCTGAGCAACATGGTGAAATTCCATTTCTACTAAAAATACAAAAATTAGCTGGGCATGGTGGCGCATGCCTGTAATTCCAGCTACTCGGGAGGCTGAGGCAGGAGAATCGCTTGAACCAGGGAGTTGGAGACTGCAGTGAGCCAAGATCACACGACTGCACTCCAGCCTGGCGACAGAGTGAGACTCTGTCTCAAAAAAAATTTTTTTTTAAATTAAAAAGAAAGAAAGAAAAAATAACCTACACTGTTTTTAAAGTGATGACAGCAAAACCTTTGGTCTATGATTCTTGCTGGAGCTAAGAAAAGGGTGACCAGGGTCTCTCTAAGGCACTTATATAGAAGAGTGGGAGAAAGGGTGGAAGTAGGGAGCCAGTAGGGAAAAATGTTTCCCTTCTGGCAAAGCATTGTTTCTCTAGGAAAAAAGACCACCACTACCACAACAAAATATTGATATTCTGGAAAGCTAGAATGTTGGCTATGGGAAACTATTTAAAATCTGTCCTCCATCCCCCATAAAAGTATTTAACAGATACTTGAGTAGCACCCAGTGCCAGGCACATTTAATATCCGTAACAAAACTCAGGTAAGTACTGGTACAATTCACAGATGTGGTAACTGAAGCACAGAGAAGTTAAGTAACTCACCCAAGGAACTAGCTCTAATGAGAAAAATAGGATTTAAACTCAGGCAGTCCGGCTCCAGAGTCATGCACTTGACTACTGTCACTTTCCAAACAAAGCAAAAAAAAAAAAAAGCACTGTTAAAGGTAGAAGGAGCCTCCATATATTCTGAGAAAAGGACTTAGCCACTCACAGCCCAGCTACCTGTCTACTTCTCAAGGCAGCAGACCTCTGCAGGTCACATGAAGTTGGATCATGGGGATTCCTGTGAGACAGCACAGAGAGCTTCAAAGTCTTGGTTTAGGAGGGAAACTCATGACCCTTTCAAGGATAGTAAGACAGTTAAAGCTTAAATGATGTTTGTAAAATTAAATATTTAAGTAACTTCAAAAGTTCCCTCTGGGAAAAGAGCGCAGTTTCTGAAATTAGCCAGTTTCCAAAAGGCACTAAGAAACAAGGGTTCCTTAATGTCCATCATCATTATACACTACAATGCCGATTCTACATCACTAAACAAAATCACAAGGACTCTGGTGTTTTATATTATAGAAGTATCAAAACTTCAAGATAAATTTAATTTCCTAGAAATTATTTAATCCTTTGTTTTCAGGCCAGAGACGATAAAAGAATGTGTGCAAAGATGGCAAAACCGATATCCATTCTAACTCCCATTCCTCCCTTAAGTTCTTTGTCTCTATTAATAGTGTAAACAGCCTCCCAGTTATCCAAGACAGGAACCCTTTTTCTCAGACCCTTCATGTCATTTGTGGCTAAGTCCTATTTGCTCAACTATTTCCAATGGCTTCTTGCTCAACTCAGAATCGAGTCCCAACATTTCCCCCGCACCTTTTTAGTTAGCGTAAGTAAAAGTCCCAACTTTTTGAAATGGCATTTAATGGTTTTGCCTCAAGTCACTTTTTTGGGTCTTATTTTCTACTATTCCACCCTGTGTAACCCACCTAACTAGATTCCTCCCAGAACAAAGCATATACTACAGTGCCTGTACGTTCTGCTTATGTTTTTCTTTCTAACCATTACTTTCCCTTAGCAAAATTTTAACCATCTTTGAATGGCTAGCTCAAATGCTGTCTCCACCATGAAATCTTAAAAACAATGATGATGGCTCACTATAATAGGGATAAATATAATACTGAAAATATCAGGGCTCCAAATTGAATGCTATCAATAACTATAGAATTAGATTCAACTACCAGACTCAACAGCTCCAATTTATCTGCATGATATTATACTAGGCTTTGTGGTAATTATCATCATCACCATCATTATCTCAATTATTTAGTATGTTACAGTTCCCAAAGAGCTATCATGTGCATAAACACACTTGAAAGCTTGACAAAGCAGGTACTGTTATCAACTCCTGATCAAAATGGAAAACGAGACCCAGAGAAGTTAAGCAGCTTGGATCACAACACATAGCTTATAAACGACAGAACCTGGCCTCT
Organism: Theropithecus gelada; assembly: GCF_003255815.1. Taxonomy (NCBI): domain Eukaryota; kingdom Metazoa; phylum Chordata; class Mammalia; order Primates; family Cercopithecidae; genus Theropithecus; species Theropithecus gelada. The sequence continues at coordinate 61,592,097 of NC_037678.1, forward strand.
TAACTTTTATCTTAGTATGCTATTCAATATATCATACTGACTCCCATGTGAATGGTAGTGGTACTGAGTTTCCTCATTTCTAAACTGTTCAATCTTCTCTGCCTACCTATGTAAGCTATCCATTTCCCCTAGACAGGCTGATATAGTGATGTGTAGACAAAGGGAGGGCTCTGGCAAACCACTCACACGGAAAGCAGCACACGTCTCTTTTAAATTTTATTAACTTCAGAAAAATCTCCCCTAATCTGAGAACTGGATGCTTAAATCAAGTGCATATTCCCAAAATTCTACACTTTCTCAATTACAGTTCAGGTAGGATTTGGAACTGAAAGGAAAGCAGAAGCCAAAAGCATCCTTATTCTCAGATGTTTCTCACACTGACAGTACAGAATAGCACTGCCAATATGGCTGGAAAAGTACTTCCCTTGCTATTTCACAGCAGTTTTCTGTCTTCCCTTGCTTTCCACAAATTTGTCACTCCAGTGTGAATGCCAGGTTTAAAATTGGCAAGAGATGCACAGAGTCAAAAACTAAGAGGAGGAATTTCATTTCACACGATTCTCTTATTTTCTAAAATCCGGCCCCCTCTCCCAAATTGCTTTTAATAATATTCTGTTTATATAAGAGATCTAGTATTAAAGATAAACAATGGATAAGAATGCAACCCTTTAAGAAAGGTAGCTTGTGAGATCCTACAAGCCAAGTAATTCCTTGGCATCTAGAAGAGTATTCCTTTTGAGATTATTTATGTATTTTTTAAAAGAGGGACGGCCATGATGGCTCATGCCTGTAACCCCAACACTATGGGATGCCAATGTGGGAGACCAGAAGTTCCAGACCAGCCTGGATAACATAGCAAGACTGCCATCTCTACTAAAAACAAAAAAGTTAATTACCCAAGCATGGTGGTGCATGCCTATTGTCCCAGCTATTCAAGAGGCTGAGGCAGGAGGACCCCTTGGGCCTAGGAAGGCTGCAGTGAGCTATAATCATACCACCGCACCCCGGCCTAGGAGTCAATGAGACCCTGACTCCAAAAACAAAAGAAAAAGGACCTGAAGAGCAGAAAGAAGCAGTGTCAAGAGATAAGTGATGATTGATGAAATTATTTTTTAACTTTGGTGTGAGCTGTTCTTGTGATGTTACAGTCCAGACAAGAGAAAGACAGAGATGAAGTTTTCATAGGTTCAGAATTTGATGAGATTAATACTTTCAGTGCCAAAGATTTTAGGGATTTGGGGACAAAGAGAGATAATGGCAGTGCCTGAGATGATCTGACATTTTTAAACCTGAGCTGCCTACCATACGCATACAAGTAAGGGGTGCTTATATTTAAACAGACAGTTTGGCTACAAAACTAAACTAACTCTTTTTACAGAGGGAGGTATTTTTCACTGGAAGGAATAATGTAGTGGGGACTCAGGATCCTTGGTCTCACATCCTCTTCTTTCTGCTACCACGTCACTATGGTTGAGCATGTGACCTCAGACTCCTGTCCACACAAAGAGGAGACAAGATGAAATGATTCTTAATACCTGCTCCCCTATTTTGCACCCTGCATGAGGACAATAAAGAGGAAACCAAATGGCATCCCCTGGGATGTGGATCCATAGCCCCATTCTGTTTCTGCAGAAAGGCTACTCTCCCACTCCAAGTCTTCAGTATTGCTACTGCACAGGAGAGTAAGATGCCTCCTGGGCTTGGGTCCTAAGTGTAGCCTGATGACAAATGATTGGTGCTAATATCTAGCAGAGAAGGGAGGGACACAGAAACATATTAGAAACACTTGTTTTCTCATAACAAATGGCCACAAAATTAGCTACAATTGATAAGCAAGGATTGGAATAAATGAGAGCATTTTGGAACAGAACATGCTACATCCTAATTATTCTGGGGTTCAGACGTGATTAAATAATCCCGAAGATTTCTTTAATCTGCTACAGAAGAAATCGAAGAAACCCTAAACTATTAAAAATATCAGAGATACTTTAAAAGGATCACAGTGTATATAAAATTTTACTGGAGGCTGGGTGCACTGGCTCAAGCCTGTCATCCCAGCACTTTGGGAGGCCAAGGCAGGAGGATCATAAGTTCAGGAGTTCGAGACCAGCCTGACCAATATGGTGAAACCCCATCTCTAGTAAAAACACAAAAATTAGCTCGGTGTGGTGGTAGGCACCTGTAATCCCAGCTACTCGTGAGGCTGAGGCAGGAGAATTGCTTGAACCCAGGAAGTGGAGATTGCAGTGAGCCAAGATCACACCACTGCACTCCAGCCTGGGCAACACAGCGAGACTCTGTCTCAAAAAAAATTAAAAAACAAAATAAAATAATTTTACTGAAATATAACCAATATCCTTGCTTTGCTGCAAAGAGGTACTGTGCCAGTAGACATCAAAACAGGGAAGTACTTAAAAGTCTGCTTACAACAGATCATCTGATTAAACTTTAAAATTTACTCATGTGAATAAAGAGACCAAGGGCTAGATTTAGTCATGTCATATGTAAACAGAAACTCGGGCCAGGTTTTTCCAATAGCTCTTGGCAAAAAGGCTAGCATTTTTATAGGAATGAAGAAAATATTAAAAGGCACAAAAGTGGCCGGACGCGGTGGCTCACGCCTGTAATCCCAGCACTTTGCGAGGCTGAGGCAGGCAGATCATGAGGTCAGGAGATCCAGACCATCCTGGCTAAACGGTGAAATCCCATCTCTACTAAAAATATAAAAAATTAGGGAGGCGTGGTGGTGGGCACCTGTAGTCCCAGCTACTTGGGAGGCTGAGGCAGGAGAATGGTGTGAACTCAGGAGGTGGAGGTTGCATTGAGCCGAGATCATGTCACTGTACTCCAGCCTGGGCAACAGAGCGAGACTCTGTCTCAAAAAAAAAAAAAGGGGGGCACAAAAGTACATATAACAAATTATTGAATTTGCCTACAATATGATCTTGGAAAAGTATGCTTTTAAATAGATGTCAAAGTGTCATCTCTGCACATCTGTAGAGCAGTTCACAACTGAAGAGCTTCTGTATTTATTGACTCCCATGGTTCCCCTGTGAAGCATGTATCAAGATGAAGATGAAGAAACTGAGTTGAAGAAGGTTAGGTAACCTAGTCAAGATCACATGAGACCTAAATGGATGCACAAGGATGAGGATTTCTTCTACAAAAATCACATCCTTTTTTTTTTTTTTTTTTTTTTTTTTTAAAGATTTTTGTAAAACAGGACAAGGCCAAACTTACACGTCTCAAAGCCCTTTATGTCACTTTTACTGTATCTTTCCTCCCAAAACAAAGTAGAATGTGTTAGAGAAGATAACTTTTCAAAAGCTTATGTTTTAAACATTAACCTCTTTCTTCTTAAAGTCTTTTGGAATTTCTTCTTACAGTCTAGTAAAATAAAAATCAACATTCTTCATCTGATCTGTAAGCAGGTCTCTCACATCCTCAGATGATACTGTTCATGGTCAAAGGTTATCTAATTTTTTTTTTCACACTTCACATCAATTAGCACAGTATAAACATAGCAGGCAGCCACTGCTGGACATGATCTAGCAATTCTACTCCTAGGTGTATACCCCCGAGAATGAAAGCAGAACTCAAATACGTATTTGAGGCCAAAGGGTATTTGTAGCCAAAGGGACACCCAAGTGTCCATCAACAGGTAGATTTTTTAAAATGTGGTAACAGGCATACAATGGAATACTATTCAGTCATAAAAAAGAATGAATTTCTGATATGCTACAATATGGATAAACCTTGAAAACATATTAAGGGAATACAAAACAGATGAAAAAAAGATAAATATTGTATTATTCTGCTTATATAATATATAAATATATATATTATTCTGCTTATTGTATATTCTGCTTATATAAACCTTGAAAACATATTAAGGGAATACAAAACAGATGAAAAAAAGATAAATATTGTATTATTCTGCTTATATATATATTCTGCTTATATAAAAAGTAGAAGGGAAAGAGAAAAAAAGACAAAGTAGAAAGATAATGAGATGGGGGAACAGAATGAAAAGTTATTATTTAGTGAATTCAGAGATTGTCTGGGATGATGAAAAGTTCTGGAGATGAACAGTGGTGATACTTGTGTACTACTGTCAATATACTAAATGCTACTTTAAAATGGTAAATTTTGTTATGTTTACTTTACCACACACAATTGTGTGAAAAATGAGATAAGCCAAAGTGACTTCATAACTATCCTATAGAAGACTAAGAGTATGTGAGAAGAAAGAGAGAAGATGGAAACTAATGTACCCATAGGTCATCCACTCATTAATTCAATAAATATAGACTAATAAGTGCCACCTATCTGCCAGGTATCATACTAAGCCTGAAGGATGCAAAATGAATACAAAAGGCTGGGTGTGGTGGCTCACACCTGTAATCTTAGCACTTTGGGAGGCCAAGGTGGGCGGATCACTTGAGGTCAGGAGTTTTGAGACCAGCCTGGCTAACATGGTGAAACCCCGTCGCTACTAAAAATACAAAACAGTTAGCTTCGCTACGAAAAATACAAAAAAGTTAGCTGGATGTGGTAGCATGTACCTTAATCCCAGCTACTTGGGAGGCTGGGGTAGGAGAATCACTTGAACCTGGGAGCTGGAGATAGCAGTGAGCTGAGATGGCACTACTGCACTCCAGCCTGGGCAACAGAGAAAGACTCCATCTCAAAAACAAACAAACAAACAAACAAACAAAAACACCCCCCTCCAAAAATAAAAAAAAGATCCCAATTCTGCTTTCAGGGACTTTAGAGTGCAGGAGTCCATACAGAAAAGTAAAGAGACAATTAAATATCATAATTATTATTATGATAGGAATATATTCAAGGCACCAGAGAGCACACAAAAGTGGCATTTAATATGAGAAGATGGGTAGAAAGGATACCTGGAACAAGTCAAGTCTGAGCTGCAACTAAAAGAATGACAGCAAAAGGGCAACAGGGTTATTAAAGAACCAGCAACAGCATGTTTTAAGGCTTAGTGGCATCAGAAAACATGTTATGTTTAAGGAACTGAAAATAAGTTCACAAGACTGAATATGGAATGCGAAATAAGGATAAAGAGCAAAACAGGTAGCAGAGAAAGACAGCCAAAAACTGTTAAGGAATGACTGTGCATTAGAAAGAGGTGAAAAGGGTGGCCAGAAAGATGGAGAGGCATGGAGGCATTAAAGCCAAAGGAAGATGGTTTAAGGAGGGTGGGGTCCAAAGTATGATCTACTTTGGCACATTTCATGTGCACTTAAAAAAATGTATTCTAACAGCATGGTAATGGTACAAAAACACTAACACCATGGTAATGGTACAAAAACAGACACACAGATCAGATGGAACAGAACAGAGAACCCAGAAATAAAACCACACACTGATAGCAATCTAATCTTCAAGAAAGTCAACCAAAATAAGCAATGGGGAAAAGACTTCCTATTCAACAAATGATGCTGGGATAACTAGCTAGCCATATGCAGAAAACTGAAACTGCACCCCTTCCTTACACCACATACGAAAATAAATTCAAGATGGATTAAATACTTAAATATAAAACCTAAAACTATAAAAACCCTAGATGACAACCTAGGCAATACCATTCTGGACATAGGAATGAGCAAAGATTTCATAGCAAAGATGCCAAAAGCAATTGCAGCAAAAGCAAAAATTGACAAATGGGATCTAATTAAATCTATAAGGAACCTAAATGATTCAACAAGCAAAAAACAAGTAACCCTATTAAAAAAACAGGCAAAAGACATGAATAGACATTTCTCAAAAGATGACATACAAATGGCCAACAAATTTATGAAAAAATGCTCCATGTCACTAATCATCAGAGAAATGCAAATCAAAACCACAACGAGATATCTCACACCAGCCATAATGGCTATTAAATATCAAAAAACAGCAGATGCTGGCAGGCTGCAGGAAAAAGGGAACACTTATACACTGTTGATGAGAATGTAAATTAGTCCAGCCACTAGGGAAAGCAGTTTGGAGATTTCCCAAAGAACTTAAAAACACAACTACCTTCTGATCCAGCAATCCCATTACTTGGTATGTATCCAAAAGAAAACAAATCATTTTACTAAAAAGACACATGCACTCACATGTTCACTGCAGCACTATTCTCAATAGCAAAGACATGGAATCAACCTAGGTGCCCAGCAATGATGGATTGGATAAAGAAAATGTTGTACGTATATACCACGGGATGCTATATGGTCATAAAAAAAGAACTGAATCATGTCCTTTGTAGCAACATGAATGCAACTGGAGGCTGTTATCCTGAGCAAATTAAGGCAAGAACAGAATACGAAATACCACATAGTCTCACTTACAAGCAGGAGCTAAACATCAGGTGCTCATGGACATAAAGATGGCAATAATAGACACTGGGGACTACTAGAGCAGGGAGGGCGGTTAAGGGTTGAAAAACTAACTGTTGGGTTCTATGCTCAGTACCTGGGTGACAGAATCATTTGTACCCAAACCTCAGCATCACAGCAATATACCCAGGTAACAAAGTTGCCTGTATGTACCCACTGAATCTAAAATAAACCCTGAAAAAAATTAAAATCTGAAAAGTAGACAGAAAAGAAAAAGAAAAGAAAAGAAAAGAAAGAAAAGAGAATATTCTAATATTGTTGGATGGGAAAAACCTATAAATGTCGATTAGATCAAGTTGGTTGATATTGTTCAAGTCTTCTATATCCTTAATTGTTTTCTATTTGGACTAAAAATTATTGAGAAAGAGGTGGTAAAACCGTAATTATGAATGTTTGTTTCTCTTTGCAGCTCTATCAGATTTGCTTCATGTATTTTGAGGCTGTGATGTTAGTGGATAAACATTTATAACTGTCATGTTCTCCTAATGGGTCCCTTTTTTATCATTATGCAATGAACTTCTTTATCCTTGGCAATATTCTTTGCTGTATGGTAGATATTAACATGAGCTAGACAACTGTAAACTAGAAAAGATGCAGAGTAGATTCAACTACTGAGATTAAATTTACCAGAATAATGAAAATGGAAACTAGATGATCAAGAGATAAGAAATGAGTGAGGGACAGGGAAAAAAGGCCACAGGCATGACACATGATTCCCAAAGAAATGTCCCCAATCGAGAAAATTAAATCTGGTTATTTTAATAATTCGCAAAAAAGAACAGACTTGGAAAGCAATTCTCACTTTAACTTGTCTACAGACAATAACACAAGTTAATAAAGAAGTTCTAAGGAACTCTAGGATGAAGACACTTGTTCTAATGTGTAACAGATCTTTACATTCCCTAACCAAGCTCAGGCCACTATGGGAATGGGAATACCATACGGCTTTCTCACCAACAACTGTCTTCAAATCAGAATGGAAGTGCAAGTCCTCATTTTCAATAACTAGATTTAACCACTTGCCTCCTACACCAAAAAAAATGGGAGCAAAATGAACAAGAGAAAAATCTCCTCGAGGCTTGCATCCCAGAAGACAGCACTATTGAGTTTCATTCATATTGGTGATTGTAGGCTTTTGTGGGAGCCAAACTCCTCTGATAACACGATGAAAGCTAGGAATAGCCTCTCCAAGAAATCTCATACACTCAACTATTTGCATATAATTTCAGGGGTTAACAGACCATGGAAGCCCAAATTAAGAATTTTTAATGTAAACTCTTTAAAATATATAAAGAAGAAGAAGAAAATCAGGTCTCCAATCCAGTTACCTTTTATCAAGGCAAGCTTGCTACAGACTTGATTAAATGCCATCATGTGTCACAACGAATCCTTACCTATCTTAGTGAACAACTGTATTTTTAACGAGGTATATATTAAAAGAAAATCAAACATACTTGCTTTCTACATCTTGATCTGAACAACGGCATCCCATTTAAGGCCTTGAAATCAGGGCCATCCTCTTAGCAACTCTAGGATCAAATGCAGTTTCTACTTACTTTGCTATCTTTACCGGTAGCTCAAGTTAAGACCTATTCTAGGTAAGCCAAGCAATGGCCAACCTACTGCTGAATGATGAGGGACTTGCTTGATTCCACCCTTACCTGTTGCTATGCTTGGACTTTTCCCGGTCCTTTTCCTTGTCCTTCTTGTGTTCTTTGTGCCGGTGTTCTCGATCTTTGTGTTTATCTTTGTGTTTATGAGAATCTGCAACCATAAGAGATGAGTCAGTTAACAGGAGTCATGAACTATCTTCTGTATGCCTACCCTGACAAGATGGTCAAGAAGTACAATGACAGGATTCAAATGGCATGGTAGGTGTAATAGCACATGCCACCGAAAAAAAAAAGCTTTCACAAAGAAGCCTAGACAAAGCGTCCCATTAGCCTACTTCTACAATCAAGACATGTTACTAATATGGGGAGGATGAGGAAATGAGAGCCAATTATTCTGTGAAAAGAAGCCACAGTTTGGCGTTTTTCTCCCTAGACATAATACTATTAAGCCTGACCTATAAATGATAACAAAGGGATAGATATTGAACACTGATTCTAAAGATCAGATGTTACAACTTCTGAAAAATCGAAACTTCAAGAGATATGTTTTTAAATAAATGTTAATAAGGTATAATTTCGAAACAATTAAAAATACAGTCAGCCCTCCATATGCACAGGTTGAGCACCGTAGATTCAACCATTTGCAGACTGAAAATACTCAGGGAAAAATAAAAAGAGTAATAACAATACAATCAAAAAATACAAATCCCCCCACAATATAACAACTATTTATATAGTTACACTGTATTAGGTAATCTAAGTAATATGGTGATGAGTTAAAGCATATAGGATTGTGTAAGTTATATGTAAATACTGTGCCATTTTATATACAAAAAACTTGAACATCTGCAAATTTTGATATACTAGGGGTAGGGGGTGGGGTGGTTCTGGAACCAATCCCCTACAAATATTAAGAAACAACTGTAATAATAAACATTTCAAAGACACCCACAGGTGCAATCTCCACTACAATAAAGATTTAGAACAAGTCTATCACCTCAGAAAGTTTTCCTTGTGCTCCTACCCAGTTATTTCCCATCTTCCACCCCTTGCCCAAAGGAAGCACTGATCTGATCATGCTATAGATCAGATTTGTCTAGATTTCTAGGGTTTCATATAAGTAACATCATATAGGATTTATTCTTTTAGTGTCTGATTTCTTTCTCTCAGCATAACATTTGTGACATTCATCCATGTTGTTGGATATATCAGCTGTTGGTTCCATTTTATTGCTGAGTGGTGTTACATTGTACAGATATACTGTAACCTACCCATTCACCTGCTGGACAATTTAGTTGTTTCCAGGTATTGGTTATTATTTATCTGCTACAAACATTCATATACAAGTATTTTTGTAGACATGTTTTCATTTCTCTTGGGTACATACTTAGGAGAAAAGTTACTGGGTAATATAAAAAAAAGTATGTTTAACTTTATAGGAAATTGCCAAATTGTACCATTGTATTTCTCCATCAAAAATTCATTAGTGTTCCAATTGCTACAAATTTTCACCAATATCTGACATCAGTCTTTAATTTTAGCCATTCTAGCAGGTGTGGAGTGGTATCTCACTGTGGTTTCAATTCACGTATTTCTGATGATTATATGATGTTTAATGACAAGCACCTTTTCATGTGCTTATTGGCCACTCATATACCTTCTTTGGTGAAGTATCTGCTCAAACCTTTCTTGGTCTTCTTATTACCGAGTTGTAAGAGCTCTTTATACATTCTGGATTATCAATTTTTTGCTAGCTATATGAACTGTGAATATTTTCTCCCCATGATTTTCTTGTCTTTATTTCTTAATGGTATCTTTCAAAGAAAAAAGTTTTAAATTTTAATCAAGTCCACTTCATCCATTTTCCCTTTTAGGGTATGTTTTGTACCCCAAGATATCTTTGCCTACTCAAGGGCCACACAGATTTTCTCCCTCTCTTCTGGGGTGAAAGGCAGGGAAAGAGTCTCATTTTCTTATATCACAATGTTACACAGGCTCCTCTCAAACTCTTGGACTCAAGCAATCCTCCTGCCACAGCCTTTGGAATGGCTGGGATTACAAGGGCATACCACCACTTACTTTCTTTCTCTCTCTCTCTCTCAAGGGCATACCACCACTTTCTTTCTTTCTTTCTCTCTCTCTCTTTCTTTCTTTATTTTCTAGCAGTTTTACAGAGGTAAGGGCCAGTGTTCATTTTTTCTAAATCAATAAAGATGTCAAGTTGTCCTAACACTGTTTTTTTTTTTTTTAACTTTTAAGTTCAGGGGTACATGTGCAGGTTTGTTATACAGGTAAACTTGTGTCATGGGGGTTTGTTGTACAGATGATTTCATCACCCAGGAATTAAGCCTAGTACCCACAAATTATGTTTCCTGATTCTCTCCCTCCTCTCTCCCTCCACCCTCCAAAAGGCCCCTGTATCTGCTGTTCCCCTATATGTGTCCATGTCTTCTCACAATTTAGCTCCCACTTATAAGTGAGAGCATGCAATATTTGGTTTTCTGTTCCTCTGTTACGTTTGCTAAGGGTAATGGCCTCTAGTTCCATCCATGTTCCTGCAAAGGACACAATCTCATTCTTCTTATGGCTGCAGAGTATTCTGCGGTGTACATGTGCCACATTCTTTTTTTATCCGGTCTACCATTATTAATGAACATTTAGGTTGATTCCATGTCGTTGTTACCGTGAATAGTCTAGCATCATTTTTTAAAAGATGGCCCTTTCCCCATTAAATTGTCTTGGACTTTTTGAGCTGTCATATAATTATAGGTCTATTTCCAGACCCTCTATTCTAACCTTACACAAACACACACTATCTTGACTATAAGACAGTTTGGTACTCCGCTTTTCAAGAGGTATAGCCTAATTCCCCTCCCCTGAGTGTGGGCTGGACACTGTGACTCACTCCTAACAAATAGGATGAAGTGGAAATGTGAGGGGGCAACTTCTGACTCTAGGCCATAAAAGGCATTATTAGATCTTCCTTCCTGCTCTCTCCTTGCTCTTGGGGAGGCCACTGACACACTGTCATGTCCTCACTCAGAAGCTCTCTGGAAAGGCCCGTGTAGTAAGAAACTGAAGCTTCCTGCCAATTAGCCATGTGAATGAGCCATCTTGGAAGTGGACCTTCTAGCCCAAATTAAGTTTTCAAATGACTGCAGCCCTGGCTGACATACTGACTGCAATCTACAGATGGTAAGCCAAAGCCACCCAGATAAACTACTTCTGGATTCCTGATTCACAGGAACTACATGAGAAAATAAGTGTCTGCTGTTTTAAGCTATTGTATTTTGAGGCAACATGCTTTATAGCAATCAATTAATAATGTATAGGCAATGTGTCTTCATCCCTTGAGTGGCTCACAGCGAAAGAAGCCACATGTGTCATAATCTGCTGAGCATCTATTTTGTGCCAGGCCCTGGGGAAAAGAAATCTGCATGACTGTAGTACTAACTGTAAGAAATTCCCATCCTACAGAGATGGGAACAACAAAATCATATGGTGTCAGAAGCAGGATTTGAACTCAATCTTCATGCAGCATACAGAACCCTTCAGCTTCTTCTAAAAACCTTGAGTCTATAATTTTAAAATGCTAACTTGATTCACACAAGGTTAGTGGCCCCTGTTTACTTGACAGCAATATCCCATTACTTCTGCCTCAAACCAAACACTTATGGCTAAAATCATAATAATAATGACAATACATGTAATAGCACTACAATCTGGAATAAAGCACGTGTCATTTAATTTTGTTTGCAGCCCAGATTCAATAAACAAGCCTCAGAACATCAAGATCTGCTAACACAGCCCTAGGGTATGGCAAGGACATCACATTAAAAAAAAAAACAACAACTACTACTCTGTGTATAATTCAACAAATGCATAAATATATATGAAGAAGACTGGAATACAGACATCAAAATATTAAAAGCAGTAATCTTAGGGTAGTCAATTTATGAGTAACTTGAGTTTTTGTGCACATACTTCATCTTGTTTTCTAGTTTTTCCCCACAATAAATTACTTCTATAGTAAAAAATGGACGAAGCTTTAAAAATTTATTTTGACAAATACTAGTGTACATAGGAAAATTTGCTTAAATCACTAAAAAGCTCTAAACTTAAAAAAGAAATTAAGAAAACGATAAATTGAAATTAATTCCAGGCAGGTTTCAGATAACAGTCTGCCAATAACATTTTTTTTGGAGACGGAGTCTCACTCTGTCACCCAGGCCAGAGTCCAGTGGTGCGATCTCAGTTCACTGCAACCTCAGCCTCCTGGGTTCAAGCAATTCTCCTGCCTCAGCCCCCCAAGTAGCTGAGACTACAGGTGCACGCCGCCACACCCCGCTAATTTTTTGTATTTTAGTAGAGATGGGGTTTCACTGTGTTGACCAGGTTGGTCTCGAACTCCTGAGCTCAGGCAATCCATCCGCTTCAGCCTCCCAAAGTCCGGTGCTGGGATCACAGGCGTGAGCCACCGCGCCCAGCTACATTCTTTTTTTTAATGCACAAAATTTCAAAATTGATTTTAAGCCAAGTCCCCAAGTTTTTTAAAGCAACTGCTGTCTAAAAATGCAAATCAAAAATGTCTTGTGAGAAACTCGGGGCTGTGGCTCATTAATCTCACTGACACAAATAAGACCTACGTCACAGCTCTGAACCGCAAGTATTCCTATTTTAAAGGAATGGCTGACCACGGTGGCTCATGTTTGCAATCTCAACACTTTGGGAGGCCAAGGTGGGAGGCTTACTTGAGGTCAGGAGTTTGAGACCAGCCTGAGCAACATAGCAAGACCTCGTCTCTACAAAAACTTTTATAAAAATTAGTTGGGCATCTTGGTGCACCTGTAACACTGGCTGCTCCAAGGGTGAGGTGGGAAGACTGCTTGGGCACAGGAGTTAAAGGATGGAGCTATATGATTACACCACTGCACTCCACTTGGGCTACAGAGCAAGTCCCTCTCTCTAACATACAAATAAAAGTTATTACATGTGCTATGTGTGCTGTGAAAGGCGTGTCAAAAAAAAGTATATTACATGGCAACTTCTTCAAATATTATATTGAATTATATAAATTTACTCTGTAAATTTGTAATTTCTGAGTAAATATAAACTTTTATCACTGCTGAGAAATGATAGGGAGGCAAACTGAGGTCAGTACAAAAGAACTAACCACTAAAAGAATGGGATGCCTTCTGAACGCCAAAAGCATTTAAACAAACTAAATAACCAACTGACAGCAAAACTGTAGAGATAATCTGCAGTAGGTAAATTGACAGATTAGAGAATCTCTAATGATAAATACTGAAGTACTTCCATGTAAATGATGCCTGGAATTTGCTTATAATACTCTCTGGGGTGGGGTGGGGAGATGTGACCAAGAGATATGGGGATAGACAAAATTCGACTAGCAAAAGGTTGATAATTATTGAAGCTGAGTGACAGATAAATGGGAGTTCACTATATTTCTCTATATGTATGCTTGAAACATTTCATAAGGAAAAGTTAAACATTATCTTTAAGCTTCTTCCTTTCCAACCCTTCATTTTTGTGTTATTATATGAGGGTATGGCAAGAAGACTGGCCTAGTTCCAAGACAGGGTTTGTGTTAAAGAACAGTAGAGATAAAAGTAAAAGCAAAATAACTAGCTAGAGGTTTCTGAAGCAATCTACAAAAAAAAAATGATAGCAAAGGAACTGAGAGGGAAGGAAAAAATGTAAAAGCACATTTGGGAAAATGGAAGTAGACCCCAGTTCCAGGAACTCACTACTATGTGTAATAAATGCAGTGTAATAAAGAGTCAGAGAAAGTCTTTATGTCCAGGTGACTGGGGGAACAAGAGGCCTTGGCAAAAACAAGAAACTTGTGCATAATAAAGATGGTGAAAAAGAAAAGACCGGAGAAATGATGGACCAATCTGAGCCATAGTGTATCTAAGGTAACAGTGGGACATCTGACTAAAGATGTTGTTCAGAAGAGATGCCAATAATTGAAAAAGTAATGCCAATAAGGGCACACAGAGATCTACATCCCTTGTGGTGAAAAATGTGTGTTTGGAGAGAACATACTGTGGCCTTGAAGATTACTTTCAGCACATACCTTTTCCCCTTAACTGGAATTCATCTACTAGTGTTATTTAAAATGTTTTAGAGGAAGGACCCTGCCACTTCAAGCACCTGTTAAGTGCAAAAAGAAATGTGTTGAACTTAACTGACAGATAAGATATGAAAGATAAAAACCAGTGCATATTAAATCATCAGAAAACCTAATTCACTGTGAATTCAGGCCAACTAATGCTTTCTAATAACAAATATTTTAATTCCTAGTGAAAATTCTAGATGAAGACATGGAAGCCCCCTGAAATAAAGCAGTCTAGAGAAAACAGAAGACTTAAGGCAACTAACTCCTTTCACTGCAATTTAACTGGAGTTACTCCCTAAGGACAGATAAGTTAAACAGATAGGACAGGAATCAACATCTTTTGCTATTGTTACCTAACATATTCCCTGGGGTTTAAAAAGTTTTTAAGTAAAGAAGCTTCCAATTAACAAAAGGAAAGTGTCTCTGTCTTTTCCAACTGTAGGAATAGGTGTTGGGTACCATTACCCAGGAGTTGAGGGTTAATATGTAAAAAAAAAAGAAATTAAAAAAAAAAATCCTTTTGTTACCATTTCAGAAATATATTCTGAAGGCTAATTCAATTTAAAACCAAATATATTCAAGTCCAAAGCATCCTGCTAAAGACTCACCAGACAAGGACTCGGCCCTCAAGCAGTTTACAATCCATTAAGGTAATTAAGATATAATCTTAAGTAGCTGGCTGCCCAAGGCACACAAGAGAAAAAGGCATTAATATGGGTGCTAGCACCATGCTAGGGTGCTTACAAACACTATCTCAACTAAAGTTTCTTTCCACTCTTATGATAGAGTAATAGTACCAGTTCACAAAAGATAATAATACGTATCTAGGTATCTGTATTAGTCCATTCTCACGCTGCTAATAAAGACATACCCAAGACTGGTTAATTTATAAAGAGGTTTAATTGACTTACAGTTCCGCAGGGCTGGGAAGGCCTCAGGAAACTTACAATCATGGTGGAAGGGAAAGCAAACCTGTCCTTCTTCAAATGGTGGCAGCAAGGAGAAGTGTGGAGCAAAGTGGGGTGGGCGGAGGGTGGGGAAGCCCCTTATAAAACCATCGGACCTCATGAGAACTCACTATCACAAGAACAGCATGGAGGTAACCGCCCGGGTGACTCAATTACCTCCGACCGGGTCCCTCCCACAACACATGAAGATTACGGGAGCTACAATTCAACATGAGATTTGGGTGGGGACACAGCCAAACCATATCAGTATCCTTTACTAAATGTATATTCTGTGCAAGGCAGTATTACATATATCACCTAACTTTCACAACTCTGGTGGTAACGATTTCCTCAAATCTAAGATACTGTTGCCTCATTTTAACCTCTCTGATGAATAAGGTGCATCTAGTTGGTATAACCCCCATGAAGGAAGAATTTGGCAAAATCAAACAAACTCACACACTCTCCCTCTTTAAACCCAGCAATCCCATGCCTAACAATTTAGCCTGAAAAAAACACTCCAAGGTGTATCTAGAGAAATAAGTGCATGATGACAAAGTTAAGAGGCAGTACTTTTAATAAATGACAGGGAAACAAAGGAGGCAGAATGTAGAATGGTAGATCAAGGGAATACCAAAAGGGTTCAGAAAAAATGTTTTAGGAAACGTTTGAAACCCAAAATTTCGAATGTCAATTAACATTAAAGTAACAGTTTCTATTGCATCATGATGCTCCTGTATTTAGAAACTATACAAACTTTTTATAAAGGTAATAGACATTTTCCAAATGAAGCATGTGGGTACCATTACTTCCACATCTCTTACATGATAGCAAGATTTTCTATTTTTCTGCCCTGCTGCTATTTTTCAGTAAGCACAGTAAGGCAGTAAGATTACTTAATTTATGGGCATTTTGGGGGAAAAAAGTCATAAGAGTAAAAATACTGAATCTAGGTTAACTGCCTCCTTGTTTCAAAGTGAAGAGTAATATAATGAGATAAAACAGCCTGGTTCCACCAGAGAACAAGATGAAATAAAGACCCTGGATCCAAGAGTGGCAGTTAGGAGTTAACATAGGCTTTCTGGAGGATGCAGTTTGAGCCAAATCTTACTGAAAGCTAAGAGGGAGTTAGCAAGACAAAGGAAGGTGAAAGGGCATTCTTGGCGGATGTGCTACACTGCAGCAAGAAATGAGCCGCGACAGCCAGCTATTACTATTATTGCTGAAAAATTCATTCTCTCCTGAATGAGCAAAATTAAGTGAGACATACTTCTCCCAGCTAGGAAATGGGAGAGTTGACTGTTTTCAGGAGCATATTAAAAAATAAAATCCCAGAGTTATGTTTATCTCCCTAAAGTCATGTGTCCAAAGCAGAATTTTGTTGTTGTTGTTGTTTGTTTAGACAGAGCCTCACTCTGTTGTCCACACTGGAGTGCAGTGGTGCAATCTCAGCTCACTGCAACCTCCGCCTCCCAGGTTCAAGCGATTCTCCTGTCTCAGACTCCCAAGTAGCTGGGATTATGGGTGCGTACCACCATGTCGAGCTAATTTTTGTATTTTTGTAGAGATGGAGTTTCACCATGTTTACCAGGCTGGTCTCGAACTTCTGACCTCAAGTGATCCAGCCGCTTTGGCCTCCCAAAGTGCTGGGATTACAGGCGTCAGCCACAGTACCTGGTCCTTTTTTCTTTTAAAAAAGTTATAGATATACTCCTACTTTTTGTAACTCTAGAGTCCTAGTTCTCTGCTAATAGAAAGGAAACAAAATATACAGGAATAAGAAACTCAGTATCAAATGAATCCAACAAAATTTGATCCAACTGTTAAAAAATTTCTGAAAGCTGGCCTAAACCCAAAATGACAATGAAGCTGCAGATATGGAAACCAAGTACAAGGTCAACCCCAAGTGGCCAAATCAATGTCACATCAGGCATATATAAGATAAAAAGTTCATTCTCCATAGGGAAACCAGACAAATACACAAATTACATGAGGGGAAGAAATAACCAAGTCTGTAAAATACTTTGTTAAACATGTTCAAACATGATGAGCACAAAAGACCATGACCAAACCCTAATGTGATAGAGGCATTGCAGAGCAGCCTCTGCTGGAGAAAGCAGACTAGTTCAACAGTGAAAAATATCTTATTCAAAATCCTTGTTCTATCACTCAGTATATGACCTTGGGTAAAAGTCACTTAATTACTAGATCTATGACACAGTAGCATAAATCAGTGGTAAAGAGCTTCAAATCTCTGTTCCTCAGGTACTACATACCCATGACCTTAGTAAATTTGCTTATCTTACAGATGAAGAAACTTGGGCTCAGAAAATTTCAGTGATTTTAAAGAATTTTATTTTGAAAGTCAATCAATATTTGTGTATAGTTGTAAGAGAATTCCTGGCTAATCTCCAAGAAATTATAAACATGTTAACAACTGTCAAGGCAGTACAACCATTCCTAAACCTTCTCCTTAATTTACATAGAACTGAAGTCAGCCTACTCAATCATTTGATACAACTTAGCTCAGGTTGTATATGTGCATTTGAGGCAGCAACCATACCCATTCACAATGCCCACCCGGCCAGTAACTGGGTCAGACAGCAGACAGATATGCTGTCTGATTTTCTTTCCTATACTAAGATCCAGGAAAGAAAAGCACATATGAAAAAGGAAGTAAACTTTGGTCTACTCTAACAACCCTGTACCCGGAAGCCTAAAGAACTTACAGGTTTTAAGGAAGGCACTGTTAACGCCATAGCATTCCCCATGCAGAAGCACATTTGCCTGTTTAGCTGTGGTCGGTAGGTGGCTAACAGTGTTGCCTATCTTATTCTACCTGGAGTCTCTAAACTCAATCCAAGCAAAAACATTTACCTCTTCTTAAGGGAGAAAAGGATAAGTCATCAGCACAGAATACTGATTGTTTTATCAACTATTCCATGATCTTAAAGCTTTTAGGGTAATCAGATCAGGGCAGGAAAGAAGAGTCCTCTGCTGCCTTATAAGCAAAGGCAGAAAGCTTTCTGATATAAAGGAGACTCTGCCATGTTTTGAGCCAGTCCCCTTTACACCGTCTTTTGATGATAGATTTGAGACTTAGGGCAGCTGTATAATATGATGGGCTCCTCCTTCAAAGATAATCATCAAATCAAGTGTGTGAGGGATGGAGGTGGGGCACAGTTACACAATCAATATCTTCTGCAAAAAGACACTCACAATACAACTTCTGTCAAAGATAATCTCTGCTCTTCTCTGACATACATATATACAGCTAGCGCACAAGGAAAGTGAACACTAGAACCATTTGAGTGAACATAATGGGTGAATAAATTATTTAAAGAAAATATCACCTCATCATTAAAACTTATATACTGGGATAAACCCTTACATCTTCTACTTCTTGACTTTCAAACCCATATCACATCCCCAAAAGCAAGAGTTTTAACAAAATCAACATTCTCTTTAACACTCTATACCTAGTATGTTCTAATACTTTTAAAAGAAGACTGCCTCTGTCTAGGACAGATAACAAGCTGGTCTTGAGTGATAAAAGACTGGCATCCGGGAGTGCGGTAAATATCAAGGGTGTGTCAATCTCCCAGGAACTTAATGTAAAACTAAAGGCACTGAAAAAGCCTGAAAACTTGTCATCATTAAAAGGGGAATGGTTAAGGAGTAAAAACAAGTATCCCCCAACTGTTAGGGGAGAGGGAAGGGCATATTTCTTTACTCCTCAAATTCAGACTATACCAATGTCGGTCCAGTTTCAATCCAGGACACCCTGTCTATGATCCATCTTAATGGTGGCTGGTTTCAATATGTAGCCTACAGAAGAGTCCTTATCACTACTTTACAGCAATTCTCAAGGAGAACATTTCCAAAATTCCAGGGCATAGTTAATAGCCTTTCAAAGTAAGCAGGATAGAGACTGTTTCTGGCTAAAGGCCCAAAGAGCTCTGGAATTTAAAAGGAAAGAAAACTGCTGGGAGGATTCAGTTCTAAAGAAACCCTTAAAAAACTGAAGAATGGGGGTTTTGAGCAATGGCTCATGCGTGTAATCCCAGCACTTTGGGAGGCCGAGGCAGGTGGATCACCTGGGGTCAGGAGTTCAAGACCAGCCTGACCAACATGGTGAAACCCCATCTCTACTAAAAATACAAAAATTAGCTGGGCATGGTGATGTACACCTGTAATCCCAGCTACTTGGGAGGCTGAGGCAGGAGAATCACTTGAACCCGGAGGCGGAGGTTGCAGTGAGCCAAGATCGCACCATTGCACTCCAGCCTAAGCAACAAGAGTGAAACTCCGCCTCAACACAAAACAACAGCAACAAAAAAAAACTAAAGAATGAGAGAAGAGACTAGTAACATTTCCAATTTTTAAAGTCCAAATGATCATTTATTCTCTCTAAATGTGTACTGCATATAAACAAGAATTTTTGTCATGGACTTGTTCATCTTGAAACTATGGGGTTCCCCCGTTAGGGACCTGGTATTGAAAGCTAACAAAACAAACAAACAAAAAATCTCCAGCTGAGAAGATGGCAGACAGAAGTATAAATAGTTCTTCTGTCCTTAAGGAAGTTGGGGTTCACAATATTCATTTGTTCAAGTATTTACTGAGTGCCAGTTTAGTGTTGAAATACAACTCAGCCACAAAACCAAGTCCCTGCCCTCATCAAGTTTCATAATAAGCATAATACCCACCTGATCCCATCCCAACAGTAGTAGCTGTTGACTAACTTTGAAAAGGGAGGGGGAAAAGGGTCCCCCTAACTGCCCAAGTTTCACTGGACTTGCCTCCATGAAGTTCCAGAATCAGCCTCTAGTGTTATAGTCGGAAAAGACCCTCAAAAGAAGTTACGAAGACCAAGTTCAAGATAGGGTCAAACTGAATTAAATGAAAGTTGTCAATTATTTTGCAAAGTGTGGTCTTTCTCTTCAATATTCAAAACTTGGGGAAATACCATCAGAAACTTAGAAGTGCATTGTATTAAAAGACTGAGTTGCTCAAAGACCCAATTTTGTTATCAACTCTGCAACACAACTTCAAATTTCTAAAACCTGTCACTACAATTTCCAAAGTGCCCATGTGTTCAGAAGAAATGCCACAAACTGACTTAAAAACACTTCAAGAATTAGGTTCTTAAACATCAGCAGCTGTGTGAGATTAGTGGTCAGCTATTATCCTTAAAGGCTTTGCCATGGAAAAGACACACAAGAAGGAGCCTATTGGTCTACTTTAGGCCTCAAACTGACACACACAAAAAAGGGTTAAATGGTCAGAGAATGTTTTCTCTTCCAGTCCACTTCCGCATTTAAATTTCTTTTATGGCTTTACAACACCACAATTACCTTAATCTGTCTCTCCAAAACCCCTTCCTGTCTTATTTTACAACCTTCCCTCCCATCCCACTCCTTCCATTATGCTCCTTAAACTCAAGTTCATCTTCTTGTCTTCCTCTGGTTCTCATTTCCGGGACCAATTAATTATATTTAAAAATCAAAAAAGATAATTCAGACTTCAATGATAGGACAGCCAAACTGTCTTTCAGAGAAGTATGTTACTTGATCTACAAGAAGGTCTTCTGATCTGGAGATTCTGGGTGCAATCAGAGCCAGAACAGACTGTTCATTGTTTTATTATTATGTCGAAAACTAAATGACAGATTTACAAGTCAATTTCACTTTCTAATAGCAAGAAGACATGCTTAGAGCAACTCCTTTAATGCAATGTCCTGGTGGGGTTTTAGATAACTTACTTCTCAGCTTTGGGTCTGTTTTCTGATCTGTAAAATGACCTCTATTGACCCCTTACATGTCTGGTCACAAGAATTCTATGAATTTTTAAAATTGCCTTGGCCCATGTGGGTTTAGGTAAAAGGAAAATTTTAAATGCTTGAGGGCAGTGGTTCTCAAATATTCCTGTGTATGAGCCCTGGTACTTGGACTCATCCTCAGATATTTTAACACAAGCTCTCCAGGTAACTACAATCCACTGTCCAGAACCATATTTTGAAGAAACCCTGCATTGTTATTTCTTATTCCTGAATCTTCTGAGCAACATTAATACCAAATATGAGCCACCTTCAAAAATTGATGTGCTACTGATTTTATTTTCAGTTTCTATTTCAATTAGGTCTCTCTGTTCCTTTAAAAGGCAGGCATGTGCTGAGTCAGTCTCTGGGGAATTTTTTTTTTTTTTTTTTAATTTACAGCCTAGACTATTGAGTCTCTACAACTGAGGAAGAAAAAGGTTGTTTTCACCTGCTATTCTTCCAACCCCTATTTGAGAGGAAGGAGGAAAAGCTACTTAAGGGATGGCACAGCTACTCTAACTTAGATAATAAGGAGGGGGTTAGTCAAGCTCTTTAAAATAGAAGTTCTCTTTGTTGTCTTGACACTAGTGAGTGCAGTCATGCTTAGAGACAGACAGGTAACTGAGTCCTGCCAGTGGGGCTCAGATGCCTTTGGGAGCTAGAGGTTACGTACCAAGAGTCCTGGCGAGCTTCCTGTGATACACACAAGCACACTCAATCAGGTCAGCAAACTTTTTCTGTGAAGGGCCAGGTACTAAATAGTTTAGACCTCGTAGCCCATTCAAGTTCCACTGCAAGTATTCAATTCTGCCACAGTAGCACAAAAACAGCCACAGATTACATGTAAATGAATAAGCATGGCCACATTCTAGTAAACTTTATTTACGGACACTGGAATTTGTATTTCACGTGATTTTCCTGTGTCGTGAAGTAATACTCTCCTCCTTTCAATTTTTTTCCTCCAACTACATTTTGAGAAATGTGTCATTAGGCGATTTTGTCATGCAAACATCATAGTGTGCTTACACAAACCTAGATGGTATAGCCTACTACCACCTAGGCTGTATGGTATAGCCTGTTGCTCCTAGGCTACAAACCTGTACAGCACGTTACAGTACTGTAGGAAACTGTAACCCAGTGTTAAGTATTTGTGTATCTGAACGTATCTACAACATAGAAAAGGGGCAGTAAATGTATCATCTTCTATCTTATGGGACCATCATTATATAAGTGGTCTATTGTTGACAGAAATCTTGTTATGTGGCACATGCCTAAATTTAAAAATACAAAAACCATTCTTAGTTCGTGGGCCACACAAAAGCAGGTGTAGTCTGCAGAACACTGAGTTAGTATTAACTAGAAAGTATCTGCAATGTCTCCTGTAGAAAGGTGTCTTACTCAAGCTCAGGGTCTAAATGAAGAATATCCTCCCTGATTTACCTACTCCTGTCTAACACACCTCAGCTTTCTGTTAACTTGTTCTCATCTCTCTTCTCGCCCTGCACACAGTCCATGAATGGCCAACCAACTTGACTTGAAAGTGGTTAAAATCTACCACTCTGCAAAACTAAGTAAGTCACATGATAACTCTGAAGCAAGGCCAATGACTGGCCCACTGCTAATTCTGCTTCTTAAGCAACAAGCTGGTTAAATTTGTTATTTATCCCCCTTGAAGTGGGAACAACATCATACTTGTTCACAAAATGCTAACCACCTCTGATGAAATTCCTTAGTAAATAAGCAGACTTCAGGGATCCTTATAAAATAAGGTTTCTAGTTAATCCTTATTTAACAAAAAGATCCTTTTTCTTGAATACTCAAATAGATTTTACTGATTTCTGGAATAACTGGGTCCAAGCACAAGCTGAACTGCTAAAAAATAAACTATCCAGGGGGCTTTGCTGCAAAGGCAAGCAAGCTTCCTTTAATAGGGAAAGAATTACATTAAAGCGCAGCAAAGCCTGCATTTAGTCTGTTAAGGACACATCATAAGTGAAGAGATGAGAGCCCCCAGTCTAATGGGTAATTTCACCACAGCCCAGAATTCTCAGGAGGCAACTAAGTTACCCCAGGCCCTCCTTTACCTTGTTTTGTGTCACAATTAGGAACTCAGGCTTTGGCCTGAGGTAGGCCTAGATTAGCCCCCCTGCTCTGTGGTTTAGTTGTAACTATAAAGCCTTGAGCTAGTTACTTTACTTAAACCGTAAGCTTTAATTTCTTCAAAAGTAAACTGGCCCAGTTAACATTACTGGAAATAGTAATGGTAACTACCTCAGGATTGATAAATGAAAGCTTAGAATTCTTAAGGTACTGCCTAGGGCATTAAAAATGTTCAGGCTGGGCGCAGTGGCTCACGCCTGTAATCTGAGCACTTTGGGAGGCCAAGGCGGGCGGATTACAAGGTCAGGAGATCGAGACCATCCTGGCTAACTCGTTGAAACCCCACCTCTACTAAAAATACAAAAAATTAGCCGGGCATGGTGGCGGGCGCCTGTAGTCCCAGCTACTTGGAGGCTGAGGCAGGAGAATGGGGTGAACCCGGGAGGCGGAGCTTGCAGTGAGCAGAGATTGCGCCACTGCACTTCAGCCTGGGTGACAGAGCAAGACTCTGTCTCAAAAAAAAAAAAAAATTAAATAAAAATGTTCAAATATCAGCTATTTATTTCATTCCTATTCATTTTCTCCTTGCATCCCCCCAAAACTGATCACAACTGGAAGCTAAACTTGGAGGAATCTGGATCTATTCCCAGTCTTTAAGCAATTTATCAAGTTGGTATCTAAGACTTTATATGACAGTGGTCATCATAGTGGTCAAAGCTACAATCCCATTTTGTTCCATCAGACTAATAATATATGTCTAGCTAACTGTGAGCCAGATTACTTATAAGATGCAGCCTACACTGATCATGAACATGCAAGTGAGAAGATAATCCCATATAGAATACAAAGTTCTGATCTGCTTTTACTATAAGTAACACCTTGCATGAGTTAGCCTCTTGGGTGCTATTTGGTAGTCTACAATCTTTGCTTCTCTACTGCTTATAGTAGGCTATTGACTTATTACTGGTAACAATTTAACAAATAGAAATAAATTACCTTGTTATAGGCAACATGCTAGAAACTTACAATTTCAAATGAAGTTGTGGGATAAAAACAACCATTTTAAAGGCTACTAATCCATAAAGGTGTATATAAACGTAAGTTCATCTGTTTTGTCAACTACACAATAGACATAACCTACCTCATAGGGTTGCTGAGACAAAATGAGAACTTACTTCATCCAAAGGACCTGAAATTTTCACCTGTTTAGCTCTAAGGGGTCAAATAAAACGGACAAATAAAACTGCCTGAGCTTCCAACTGCTTTGGTAAACACAACATTACTTACTCTCTTAGCATGTAAGCCCTCTTAGCATGTCAGTCAGGATAAAACAATGTAGACATACTGAAGGAAAGCTGTTATTCAAACTAATAACACATCAAATTCACATGTGTCTTTGGATTTTTAAATTCCAAGAGCCCCAATCACTCATATTCCAAGTAGAATCTAAACCACAATCTCTTGGGTCTTATCTAAATTTTATCTACAGCTGTGCTGTCCAATATGGTAGCCACTAGCCACATGTGGCTAGTTTATATTTAAATTAAGTAAAATAAGTTATCCGGTCTCACTTGCCACATATCAAGGGGGCTCAAAAGCCTCATATGGGCCAGATGCAGTGGCTCACGCTTGTAATCCCAGCACTTTGGGAGGCTGAGGCAGGTGGATCACTAGAGGCCAGGAATTGACACAAACTTGGTCAACATGGCAAAATTCCGTCTCTGCTAAACACAAAAAAATTGGCTGAGTGTGGTGGCCCACGCCTGTAATTCCAGCTATCGGGAGGTGAGGGTGGAATCACTTGAGCCTGGGAGGCAGAAGTTGCAGTAAGCTGAAATCGCGTCACTGCACTCCTGCCTGAGTGACAGAGCAAGACTCTTGTCTCTCATGCACACATGTACACATACACATACACACACACACACACACACACAAACAAAAACAAAAACAAAACCTCATATGGCTAACAGCTACCATACTGGACAGCACAAATATAGGACATTTCCATCATGACAAAAAGTTCTATTGGATGAATGATCCAGGACAATACTTTGCTTCCTAGCACTCTCTACTGTACCTGTTGGAGCCCAGTCAAGGACCTTTTCCCTACATGGCACTGTACTATTCTGTGTGGTTCCCAGGCCTGGCTAAGCTGGCTGTCTCAAAGTAGCCTGCTACTGCACAGAACCTCTGGAGAAGCAGGCCCTCAATGAGCACCTGCCCAGAAAACATTTCAACTGAAGTTATTAGTCTGCCGAAGTGTAAGACAAAACAGAGATAGAGCAATTATTTTAAGCTTCAGGAGCAGGGCAAACAAATTCCATTTTTACCAACTACCTTTGTTCTCTTAATAGAAGACAACGCTGGAATTTTTTTTACTTATCTCCGAAAGTAATTAACTAGTACAAGACCCTTAAGATGGGCAATTGTGTTTCCTTTTTTCTTCTTTTTTTCTTGAGATGGAGTTTTGCTCTTGTTGCCCTGCTGGAGTGCAAAGGCATGATCTCGGCTCACTGCAACCTCCACCTCCTGGGTTCAAGCGATTCTCCTGCCTCAGCCTCCTGAGTAGCTGGGATTACACGGATGCGCCACCACACCCGGTTAATTTTGTATTTTTAGTAGAGATGGGGTTTCTCCATGTTGGTCAGGCTGGTCTCGAACTCCCGACCTCAGGTGATCCGCCTGTCTTGGCCTCCCAAAGTGCTGGGATTACAAGTGTGAGCCACCGCACCCCGCTGGGCACTTGTATTTCATATGCTGCTCTATAGCAAGTCACATTTTCACAAGGACATCCCTGCACTACAAATGCATCTCCTTTCCCAAGAGGCAGAACTTAAAAGGGAAAAAGGACTTGTCTAACCTGAAAATGTATCTTCTCAGGCCAGCTCAATTAGGGCAGGCCCATTCCTGTAGGCTTGTCCTCCTTTGCTTCCATTAAGGAATCCTTGATGCCCCGGGAAGAGTGAGAGCGAGTACAAACCTCTGGCCTACATGGGGATCCACAGCTCAGCCTAAACTGCGTTTGTTTCCAAGGGTCAGGGGCCTCCAAACACACTAAGTCCACACCTTGTCTGGCCATAAAGACTTTAAGTATGCTGATACATTGTTTCATGTATCCTGTTACTAATTCAACCAAGGTACCTTCTTTGTCTAGACAATTCTCACTGACGGGGCTTGAAATGCGCAGGCCATTCTCTGGGCGACTAGCTGTAGAAAGACTAAGACTGAACACACCTCTCCTACTGAGGTGGTATATATTCTTCAGAAATACAAGAAGCTTTTCTGGTGTTAATCATATAACTGCTCCTTAAATTTTTTTATACTCCAGAAGATCCTCCCCCGATTATGAATTACTCCAACTTCACAACTATAAGCACGCACAAGTAATAACCCCATCCATGATTCCTTGTGAAAGAAGAAGGAATACTGCTTAAGAGGTTGAATTACTACAAAACTAGTATCTTGCTCTATTCTATTGGTTCTGAAACTTCAGTCCACGTCTGATCACCTGGTAGACACTCAGTAAAACCTGAATGGCTAAGCCTCTACTCCCAGAGTTTAAGAGTCAGTAGGTGTGGGTGAGGCCCAAGAATCTGCATGTCCAACAAGTTTTCAAACAATGCAGTGCTGCTGACCAGGAAACCACACATTGAGAACCACAGCTGACACCTGAACAATACGTGTTTGAAATGCTTGAGTCCACTTACATGAGGGTTTTCTTTCTCCTCTGCTATCCCTGCGACAGCAAAGCCAAACTCTCCTCTTCCCCCTCAGCCTACTCAACAAGACAATGAGGATGAAGGCTTTTATGATGATCCACTTTCACTTAATAAAGAGTAAACATATTTTCCTTATGATTTTCTTAATATTTCCTTTTCTCTAGCTTACTTTATTGTGAGATTATAGTATATAAAACATATACAAAATATGTGTTAATTGACTGTTTCTGTTATCAGCAAGGCTTCTGGTCAACAGTAGGCTATTAAGTTTTTGAGGAGTCAAAAGTTATAACTCGAATTTCTGACTGCACAGGAGTCAGCGCCCCTAACCCTCGTGTTGTTCAAGGGTCAACTATACTGCTCTATTCAAATGCTTCCATTTCAATCAGTACCATCAGGAGCTGAAGTCCCCAACTAATTTAATCTAAAGGTAGTGAGCTCCTCAGATTGGATTTTCAGTATTCCACTAAACTATGCTGTACCCCACTTACTTTCTAAAGTCCTGATTTAACCATCCTAGTATTAGTATGAAACAAACCCTGCTCTTTGTGCTCTGCTTGTCACCCAATCCGAAAAAGTAACATCAGAATTAAATGGTTTGTTAAATACTGAAGTAGTAGAAAGGATTAGGATTCTGACACACAGTAAAACAGCTGCAAAGGCAGTTAACTATATCTGCTATTTGGTAAGTGCTCACTGAAAGGTAGAAACTATTTAACTTAGAGCGAAGTATCAAGCTTTTATAAACATATATTTAAAAACACTGTTCGGGTACTTTAAAAATATCCTGTAAGCTTGGCTGGGTGCGGTGGCTCACTCCTGTAATCCAAGCACTTTGAGAGGCCGAGGCGGTCGGATCACTTGAGGCCAGAAGTCTGGGACCAGCCTGGCCAACATGGCAAAACTCCGTCTCCACTAAAAATACAAAAATTAGCCGGGTGTGGTGGTGTGTGCCTGTAATCCCAGGTACTCAGGAGGATGAGGCAGGAGAATCACTTGAACCCAGAAGGCAGAGGTTGCAGCAAGTCCAGACTGTGCCACTGCACCCCAGCCTGGGCGACAACGCGAGACTCTGTCTCCAACTAATAATAAACATCATCATCATCCCATAAGCATTATACCTTAACCAATGGAGTACTGTAATTGAATGAAGCAAATACACATCCTTAGCCAAATAAGATAGTAAAGTTCAGATAGATAGATCAACTTCTCCAAAGGAGGTCATGGGTCACCTGCATTAGTCAGAATCATTTGGGATTGTTGAAGATATATTAAAAATGCAGATTTTCAGTACCCTCCACTACAAGGTGTACGAGTAGGAATACGTATTTTCAACCATCCCCAGGTGACTTTTAAGCACATTAGCTTGAGAACAACAATGAGCCAGGTGCAGTGGCTCATGCCTGTAATCCCAGCACTTTGGGAGACCGAGGCGGGCGGATCACGAGGTCAGGAGATCGAGACCATCCTGGCTAACATGGTGAAACCCCATCTCTACTAAAAATACAAAAAATTAGCCGGGCGTGGTGGTGCGCGCCTGTAGTCCCAGCTACTTGGAGGCTGAGGCAGGAGAATGACGTGAACCCGGGAGGAGGAGCTTGCAGTGAGCTGAGATCGCGCCACTGCACTCCAGCCTGGGCGACAAAGCGAGACTCTGTCTCAAAAAAAACAAAAAGAAAAAAAAAAAGAGAATAACAATGAAAACTTACTGTTAAGCTCTCAAAGTTTCTCACTTGATCTTCAACCAGCTGGCAAGCTAGGGGAGAAAGGAGTTTGCACTTCATAACTGAAACGTTTGTTGAAAGCATCTATATTGACCATACAGAATGAAACGGTGCTCTTACTTTTTTTTTTTGAGACAGGGTCTTGTTATGGGGCACAGTGGGGCAAACAGAGTTCACTGCAGCCTCGACCTCCTGGGCTCAACCGATTCTCCTTCCTCATCCTCCCAAGTAGCTGGGACTGTAGGCGCACACCATCGTGCTTGGCTAATTTTTGTATTTTTTTGTAGAGACGGGGTCCCACCATGTTGTCCAGGCTGCTTTAGAACTCCCAGGCTAAAGCAATCCACACACTTTGGCCTCCCAAAGTGCTGGCCACTTCTTAATAAGGAAAACACATAAATACAGACTACTACAGAATGAAATATTAAAAGAGGATAACAAAAGCTCAATGAAAGCCAGAGAAAAGTGGTTACACTTCTGGCTTGGGGTTAGGTGGTAATTGCAGGCAGACTTCCCTAGAAAGGAAATGGAGTATCTGTGACTATGCCATCAATACTGAAACAGGCTCTGAGATGTTTAGAACTCTCAAGGAGTTCACAATACTTAGTGCCTTCCTAAAAATATGTAGTAAAATGGAGAAGTATTGGGTATACCTAGCTAAACCTTATCAAATTCTAAAGACTAAGAGGCATTCATTCATTCCAGGGTATAAGAAATACTACTTAAACAGAACCCAACATGGTTTGTTTGTTTTTTTTTTTTTGAGACAATGCCTCGCTCTGTCTCCCAGGCTGGAGTGCAGTGGCGCCATCTCCGCTCACTGCAACCTCTGCCTCCCAGGTTCAGGTGACTCTCCTGCTTCAGCCTCCTGAGTAGCTAGGACTACAGGCATGCACCACCACACCCAGCTAATTTTTTGTATTTTTAGTAGAGATGAGTTTTTTTTAAAAAAATCGATTTTCTAATAAACGTACTTCTTAGGGACTTCTCAGTGTTATGTGCCTGGCCTGGAAATCAAGTGTAACAAGCCAGTAGTTATAAAGATTAGCCAATTTGTGTCCTTCTCCTCCCTTTCCTTTCCTCTCCTGGTTAAATGGAAACACTAAAAATTAAGAAATAGATCCTGAGCCACAATCAATTCCTAAGAAGCTCTTGTTTCTTCATTTCTGGTATTAAACAGTAAGAACTACTAACACTGCATCCATTCCTGAAAAAATGCACTGACAGTACGATTAAGGCACAGTAAGTCTAACATTTTGTCCCGATCACTTTTCTAGTATTCAAACCACTGTAAGTAACACCACTATGTACTCTGCACCTTTCTCTGAAGAGCTTTAACAGCTTTTATGTATTACCCATATCAAGACACTTCATGGATTAGGAAGGGTCAATAATATTTAAATAGTTTCATAAAATTAGTTTCCCAGGATTAGAATTTATTCTCTAAGATTTTAGTTCTTCAAATATGTGAAGATGGTGATTTTAAATTCAAGGATTTAAATTATTCCAAATACTTGAATTAGCTATTGTCACATGACTTCTCACATAGAATGTGAACATCTCTAGCCATTCTGACAACCTACCTGCTCAGGAAACGTGAAAACTATTTTTTTTTTTTTTTTGACGAGTCTCGCTCTGTTGCACAGGCTGGAATGCAGTGGCACAATCTCAGCTGACTGCAAGCTCCGCCTCCCAGGTTCAAGCCATTCTCCTGCCTCAACCTCCCAAGTTGCTGGGACTACAGGTGCCCGCCACCACGCCCGGCTAATTTTTTGTATTTAGTAGAGACGGGGTTTCACCATGTTAGCCAGGATGGTCCCAATCTCACGACCTTGAGATCCGCCCACCTCGGCTTCCCAAAATGCTGGGATCACGGGCGTGAGCCACCACCGCGCCCAGCCAAAAACTATTTTTCTAAAATTCATGCAACAAGGGTGTCTGATACAAAAAGATAATAGGAAATAAATACACAGAACTTAAATCTTTCTGTCTATTTCAGGCAAAAAGGTTTAACGGGTATATAAGTATACTAAAAAAAAAAAATTTTTTTTTTTTGTAACATTTTTAAGGAATAAGAGTTTGGAAATCTTTGGAAATCCAAGGTCCTAGGTCTCCAATTTCTTTAAGAGGGGAAAAAACTCACGATTAGGACTAAATGGAGATGTCACTCTCTTGCACTGATAGTGAAATATTAACTGCCAGAAAGTACCTCCAGTCCCCATTCATGTTGTATGACAGGAGCCTTTGTACTGAGGCCTAATGAAAAATCTCAACAGAGGAAGTGACTGTATATACCTAACAACTTACTAATTTCAAAGTTCATCCTGATAGGCATGTAGGTTTGTCTTGTTCATCTGTGTCTAGTTACAGATATTCACTTTCTGAATGTTTGTACGAATGAATATGGCAACTTAAACTTTTCCATTTACAATTAAACGTGAAAATTTTAGTGTCCTAAGTAGACTGCCAAATATTGCACCATCCCAAGTGTGAAAGGCGAAAGTTAATCACTGCTAAAGATGATGATTAGTATTGTTTTTTGAGACAGGGTCTCACTCTGTTGCCCAAGATGGGGTAGGTACAGTGGCATGCTCACAGTTCACTGCAACCTCTACCTCCCAGGGCTCAAGCAATCCTTCCACCTCAGCCTTCTAAGTAGCCGGGACTACAGGCGTGCATCAATACACCTGGCTAATTTTTGTATTATTTTTTTGTTGAGACGGGTTTTTCCCATGTTGCCCAGGCTGATCTCCAACTCCTGGACTCAAGTGATCTGCCCACCTCGACCTCCCAAAGTGCTGGGATTACAGGCATGAGCCGCCAGCCCTGCCCCAAAGATTTTTAATCCACAATTTAAGGTATGAGAAACAAACGAAGTGGTGTGTACACAGCAAGTGCTTGTCACTGGGCAACCGAAGTCGCCACAAAGTCAAAGCAAGTCAGCACCCTCCTGAGCCGGCCTTTCTATGATTTACAGCAACAGTATCATACTCAATGCTCCCTAGTGACCCCTCCAGCTTGGTTAGAATTTCACAATAGATGTATGTCCAAATTTAAAGAAATTAAAGATGTTCCCTTTGTACAAAGAGACTCATAAAGCAAATTCTGAAAAAGGTGTTGGGGTTTTTTTTTTTTTTTTTTTTTGGCATTGGCAAGGAACTAAAAATTCTGTTCTAAGCTTCACCTTTCATAAAGTAATCCTCACATGCTCTTTAATCCTCAATGTTGTAAAGTAAGTATTAAACCTACTTTACAGGTGAAGAACTAAGGCTCTGATATTAACTTGTTCAAAGACCTAGCAATTGAGCAGAAGCTCAAGAACTCGAATTTAAATTCCCTTTAAGTCTCTATTATGGGGTGGTGGGGATGTAGGTGGGGTTGAGGGGCGGGAGACTATTCGCACTCTGTATCAGAAGAACACGAAAGAAAAAAGCTTTGAAGACTTAAATCCAACCCTATTGCGGGCACATTCCTTGTATACTGAGGGCAATAGAGCTACAGAGCATTAACAAATACCCATCTTCCCAGATTTTTTTCCCATATTTTATGAACTATATTTTTCCTGAGATGTTTATCTTTTAAGATTCTTTAAAATTAGGCCCTATTCCATAAATTCTACACTACAAAATTATGTCCTCCTGCCTACTTTTAATTGAATTTAAGTCTGCGCCTGTTGTGATGCTTCTGTGATAATCCTTTTGCTGAATGGCATAAGATCTCTACTAAGATCCATTTGGCTTAAATCTAATGAACACTACTGAACACATCCTTAAATGACTTTTGTTTATTTCCTTTAAGTAGCACTTCCAAAATAACAAATTCAAAGCAATTCAATATTCAGCATTAGCTAGACTTATGAGCCATTACTGAAATTTCTGCTGAATTTATCAAGTTTTTTCATGGAATCTCCCAAATGCCTATACTCACGCGTAACTGTTAACATGGCATTTGGTACTAAATTCTCACAGATAAGCTTTATTATATTATTTAAGGTATTCTTATTCCCAAGAATTACTATTTCAAAGAAAACCGAGTTGGTCACTTTAAGCAACTATTTGAATAAATGAAAAACTGAATTCTCAGGTGCTTTGAGACTTCTCTGTTCAATTTAAAATGCTTTGGGGGAGAAGTAAAATAGTGGCCTTTGAAAAAATATGCTGACACAAGACATATTGAATTTTGTAGTTAAAAAAAATTAACAAATAATGAACGTGGCATTTTATTAAATGCATCGAAAAGGGTCAGGTTATTTTTAATAGAAAATCCATAATTCTATTAAATGGTTGAGAAATTAGTCACATCAATAGACTTCTTTCATTTGTGAGCCCATCTTCAGTACTGCTAGAAGTTCTTTCGGCAATGACCACTTTGCTGTAACCTCGTTCTTAGAAAAGTAGGAACCAGATATACATTGGCTCCTACTTAGCCCAAACCTAGATATGAAGACACCTTTTACTTTACAGTGACTACTTTGTAATTGGAAGAGATCAGTGTAGGCTATGCTGATTCAATTAGGTAAAGACTCAACAACACTAGTTACATGGTACAATTCACTGTGTAAATGTCAAGAAGATTTAAAACTAACACGGAATACCAGTGAAAGACTCCCCAACATCAATCACTATTTCAAACCTAACATTCAAAATAAAGATCCAGTTGAGAATAGAAGCTGTCTGATCAAAGTTTACATTTTACAATGAGGACAGAGAGGCACCTTCATATACTTATCCAGTTCTCAATAGTTTGTGAAACATAAATATTATCCTTGCTTATGGATGAGAAAACAAGGTTCAGTGGCCAACCCACATTTCATAGGAAAAATAGGGACTTATCTAGATTTTTCTGAATCCTATACCAATTTTGTATTTTAACACAGCTGTCTCCTCACACCCCCACTCTTCACCGCTACACCCTAGACCTAACATTCCACACACAAAGGGTCCAAGCTATCTCTACCAGCAGATAATCAAGGGCAGGTTGTGATACCTGTACTAGAAGCTTACCAATTACAGCCTGAGTGGGGTTTCCAGAATCTGGACCAAAGCAGCACGTTATCAAAAAGGGGACATGAAACGGAATAAAGGGTAAAAAGAAAAAAACATTTCCTTTCCTGGTCTCTGGTTCTCTCCATAAGCCTGTGCAATCTATACTATCTTCATTCAATTCAGATTTAATGCACATAAAAATGTGATGCCTAATACGTTTTCAAAATTAGTTCCCTTCATCCCACTTCTCCTTCTGCTGCTTGGCAAGAGCTCAGACAACGAGAAGGAAACAAAGGGGCTACCTTACTGGAGTCAGGTTAAGTAAAGGGTCTTAGCCAATGAGATCCACAAATGACAATGATTCTGAAACCTACTAGTCTCCTGCACAATCAGTAATATACCTACAAAGCTTTATAAATTTGGGTATTCATACATACATGATAGCAAGATTAACATTTGGACTTCTATTAAGGGGCAAAAGGGTGTATTATTCTGGTGGAGGACTAACCTTCAACAAAGAACTTTTTTTCTGTAAACTCCAACAGCCAAGAAAAGTCCTAGGCATCTATCTTTGCTAGGGTGTGCTAAGAAAAACAATATAAAGAATAATGGGACCATGTGCTGACTGGGTCGGTTTCGTTCTTAAAATATAGGAAAACGTCAGAATACCCAGGGACCTGTGAAATTTTTTTCCCAACATCATCATTTACAACAACAAATACTGGAGATCTAAAGTCCCTAAAAATGCTGATTGCTTTACCATCTTTTGTTGGAGCTTACCTAGGTGTTTCTTAGGTATGCTAATGAACTGTGTTCTTTAGGCTCCTTGAATCCACAGAAACAAAAATGTGAATTTCAAAGGCTCAGAGGGGAATTAATGGCCTGGTAGAGCTGCCTCCCCAACCCAAATCTGATGGGAAGGGTAGAAGGAAAGATGGTAAATTAAAACATTTATTACACATTTCAGAAAAATTTAGCAGAGAGATAAGTGGGTGAAACTAGAAGCTTAAGACAACAAATGAAAAACGAATACCTACCAAAAGGAAATTAAGGGTCAGGCACAGTGGCTGAAGCCTGTGATCCCAGCATTTTGAGAGGCTGAGGCAGGCACGCTGCTTGGGCCCAGGGGTTCAAGACCAGCCTGGGCAACATGGCGAGAAAACTCGTCTCTACAAAAAGTGCAAAATTTAGCCCGGCATGGTAGCGTGCACCTGTAGTTCCAGCTACTTGGGAGGGTGAGGTGGGAGGATCGCTTGAGCCCAGGAGGCAGAAGTTGCAGGGAGCCGAGATCACACTACTGCACTCCAGCCTGGGCAACAAACAGAAACCCTGTCTGCCCTCTACCCGGCTCAAAAAAAAGGAAAGAAGTTAAAATTAAAAGTTGCCTACCTCCCTTGGAATTTCCTTCTTCACTAAACGTTGAGACATAAATGACACAAAGACAGTTAATACAAACTTTGATACAGATAGCCAAAGTTGATATTACGATCTATATACTCCAGAGATATGCATGAGATACCGGTAATGTTACTTCTCTCCCAGTTTGAAAAATATCTAGGGTCTTTCTTATACACACAGAAAATGTTCAACAATATCTATTTACTACAAAATCATTTCAGCAAACTATCAGCCATTTCTTATAATACCACCAAAATACCATTAATATCCAATAGACATTCATCTACAAGCTTCCCCACAACCCCCAAACTTTGTCCACCCTTCCCAGGCCCTATGCTATCAACACAGCACATACTGCCCACATCTAGACACGCAGGTGGCAGGGAGGGTGGGGATTGGCAAAATGCTAATTATTCCAACCCTGGCCTCTACTTTAGATTTTCTACTGCAGCTATTGGTCTGTAGCCACGGGGATAGAAAGCTGCTGCTTAAACTTGAGATGTTTGAGACATGGAAATAGAGAGAAAAGACCTGTTCCAAATATTACTACTCAAAGTTTAAACACAATCTGAAAGCTTCCTTTAAACACGATACCCATTCGCCTCTTAAGGGCTAATGTGGAAGTCTCTAAACTCTTTACCTTAAGAAATCCATGTGTCAACTGTTTGCCTAAATGCCCTTATTATCCAAAGTTAATGGTTTCAAAATAATTAAGGGACAGTCAGATAATCTAAACCACACAACACAGAAAATTCAACTGACTCTCACCTCCACATCCTATATATTTTACTATTCTTTCAAGAGTTCTGTTTTTTTTTTAAACCTCCAGGTCCAACGTCAAAATACTCTTTTCAAACATTTCCACAGCTTCATTCAAGCTAATTACATTTGAATTCATTTTCCCAAGTGAACCCAGTTTACCGGAGTTGGACGCAGTTTCCACATGGGAAAGATGCAATCCCTCACAAAACACACTTCTGAGGAAACAACTTTGGATTTGAAGAGTATCAGTTTTACTTTGCACTAAAAAGATGGCAAAAGGCAAAAGTTGATAATGATGTGTCATGTAAATATGCATTCATGTCCAACTAACATGAAATAACATGGTTTTAGTATAATCTGAAATCTTCTAAAATGATACGCATTCAGAAAGCACAACAGAATGATTTTCCATACCACTAGCAGCAGGGGACAACTGTTATTATATAATTAATATACAACACAGTTGTATATTAAAAGGCAAACTTTTTTTTGCACCTCCCCACCCCACACACGCACTGAAAACAAGCAAAACAAAAAAACTTCACAGCCCAATTTTGGAATATAGACTTTAAGATATGTTATTTAATAATCTGAACAAACTAATGAATGTCTTTTCAACTCTCTCAATTCCTCATCTTTATGCTGACAGCAAGGGGAAAAAGACTCAATTCCTTTTTTTTTTTTTTTTTTTTTGCTGCTATTGGTTAAAACGAGA
Source organism: Theropithecus gelada (assembly GCF_003255815.1). Taxonomy (NCBI): domain Eukaryota; kingdom Metazoa; phylum Chordata; class Mammalia; order Primates; family Cercopithecidae; genus Theropithecus; species Theropithecus gelada. Next base: position 61,628,424 of record NC_037678.1, read on the forward strand.
TTTGAGGACTGACCTTGGTTTGCTATTTTCCATTTTACTCTATCTACTGAACCAAAGAAAAGCAGGAGTTGGTGACTGTTACTGCTAGCTATATTATTTAGTTTGCACCTTTCAAGCCACAACATATTTATGATTCTTTTAGTGATGCCTGGATTTTCTTGTTTTTACCAGAAACATCCAATCCTAGCCTAAAATTTGTTTGTGAGATCTGATATGCTGGTAAACTAAAAAACACATGTTGACAAGCAACTTTGTTTTATGTCAAAGTGTAGTATAAAAATCCTAGCGGCTCACTAATTCTAAAAAGGTGCCTCAAGGAGTCCAGTTGCGACGTAAGGAAAGACAACCACCTTGGAGCATAATGCTTAAGTATTTCCTGATTGAGGATGCTGCAGATTTCATTTGGTGGTACCATCACTTTTCAGTTTTAAAAAAGTAATGGCAATTTTCAGAAAGCCACATCATCAGCTACCTGAAATCCCCCCCACCGCATTCAGCTATGCTACCGCCCATCCCAATCCATACCCAATAGCACAGAAGTACAACCGTCTATTAGCATCAGAAACAATTCATATTTAATTACCTTCATCCAATTTGATTCCATTAAGCCAACCAGAATCAGCGCAAGATGTCAAACCATGATCCCATATATCATTTCTTAGACTAAAGACTGATGGAGTCAAGTATTGAGATTCGCTAAGGGGGTCAATTGGGGGAGAACTCCCTATCTCCATTGCAGACAGGTAAAAACTTGAAGACATCTAAAACACCAGAAGAATCGCTAACACTTTAACCTGGTATTACCATTATCAATTCTACAGAGTGCTACGCAGCCTGTACAGTACTGTAATAATGACTCAGCCCCACTACAGTTTGTTCTACCAATACTTAGGAAGTCTTTTCACTTAGACCTAGATACGGTTTCTGCTCCAAATTCCTAACTCACTGTCAACGTTTTAAATATAAATAACAGAGTTTCCCAGCAGTTGAGTATGGGCCAGAATGTTCTAAATTACATACAAACAGCTACAATTTTAAATATTGTGAAGAATGAACTCCAAAATGTGTGGGGGGTGGGGCGGGGGGAATCTTTTATATCTTAGGGGATGAGGGCAGGCAAAATGAGAGACGTTTGATTTTAATACATGAACTTGTACAGTTAATCTGTAAGATGGGTTAGGCCCTCTTAAAATCATGCTTAAGCAATATCCTCTTAATACAAAGTTCAATAATGACATATCTGGGCGTAAGTAAACATTGATTTCTACTTTTTTTAAAGTGTCTTTCATAGTTACATAAATCAATCACTGGTTAACAATGTATTACTTGAGACAGCAAGCATAGTTACTAACACCACATCTTCCAGACAATATTCACAAAGAATAATTACACCAGTGTCAGACCTTTATGGTGGCAGGGAGACAGTCAAAGCGCTTTTTCTTTTGAAGAAGCATGTTTAGATAAAAAGCAAATGACAAATTATCAAATCCTTCCTTCCCTCTCTCCTTTTTCAGCTCTGTAAGAAAACAGAGATTTGCGGCTTTTTATTTTTTCATGCTAGTATCATACAGTATCACTTTAGCACAGTGGCTCAGCTCATGGGATTTAGAGTGGTCAACTCACGGCCCTTGGGCAAGCTTGTAAATACACTGAAGCCTGAGTTCCCTCATCTACAAAACAGAAATAATAGGACCTAACTCACGATGGTCCTTCCAAGGATTACATTTAATTAGATGACCCATGGAAAGAGCTGAGATTCATGCCTGGCAGTAAGTATTCAATAAATAATAGCTATTATTGCTATTAAATGTGAGCCAACACTTCTAAAAGTCAACATAGGCAGATTACTTCAGCCTCTATAAATATGTCAGTAAAGATCAATAACCTAACCAGCTCACAATCATTCACGTGACTTAGGTGAGAACCATGTAAGTTAACTTTCTCACAAGAAGAAAGGGCTAAACTTTGTTTCATTACTTACATTACCTACTCAGCCCAGCCTGACAGCCAAAAGAATACACTCTATATTAAGATCCCACCTTCCTCTAGCGAAGTCAAAAGGACTTCTTACAGCCTCACCTGCACATCCTTTCTTTGCCCCTGTATCCCAAAGAAACATGTCTATACTGTGGTTTTCAAAACTGCAGGCCTCACCTCCTCCCTCTTTTAAAATCGTGATAGGTTGGTTAAATGTACTTAAGAAACACTCCAACCCGACAATTCTCTGCGTCCAGTCTTCCACAACCCTCAGCTCAGAAGTCACCTCCTCTGAGAAATTTCCCCATCTTCAGATAAAATTAAGTCCCCTATACTTCAAAGCATTTTGGGTACACATATGCCCCAGTAATTACCTTATAATTAACTAATAATGTCTCCCCCAATAGACTGAATTGAGAGCAAAGGAGTGTTGTGGTTACAGGATCAGCTCTACACTAAGCACAGTGGTTGGCACATAACTGGTGCTCAAGAAATGCCATACTTTAAACCAGATTCTCTCCTGCTGGATGCCCCACTTCAAACTCTGAACATAAGGTTGCTCTCAGTAGAGCAGGCTAACATGATGGACTGCTGATTACAACACTAGAAAACCTACTCATCAGCTTCTCCCATTGGAGAGGTTCCCGGAACCCAGACTCAATTGAGCAGGATTATGCACCATCAAAATCAGTGGGAATTCCCAGCACACTACAGAAGGTACCTTCTCCTTCAACAGGGTTGTTCGAAAGCCTGCAAGGATGAGTTTTTTATTGGAGGAATCTTCCCTGGGTAACTGAAGTAGAAATACACAAAGAATAAATGCCTTGATTTGACTGAAAAGGGTTCAAAAACATAAAGAATTGGAAAAAAACAAGCTAGTTCTTGATTCCTGAAAAACAGTGGCTTGTGAAAAAGAATGAACAGGAAGCAGGGGTGGGTGCTGGACACTCTTTGTTTCAATAAATAAAATCCTTTTTTCCTCCCTACAGCCCAAACGAAAAGGCCAACACACCAGGTCCACAAGAGATGCTCAACAATCTTTCCTTCCAACAAGTACAAACTAAACTGCGTTTCCAAAAAAACACTACATTGGGAACCTCAGCCACAATGAAAAGTTCCAGTCACTAACAGTTTAATTTTTTAAAAATCCAACATTTACATTGGGTGACCCACAGAGAACTTGCAAACTTTCTTTAGTGAGGTACTGCTACCTTTGCAAAGAACGTAACTTGGGAAAAACAACCTGGAAACGTAAAGAACTCCACAAACGGTGACTTTAGTTTTAGAGCCATAATTCCTATCATAAACATCCTATTGAAAAAAAAAATTAACAGTTGCCTAAGGAAATCTTTCATTCTGGAAGCAAAAAAGGAAACAAACATGAAGCAGAAAGGGAATAACCCCCAAAATAAAGTTTAAAAAATAATAATTCAGTCCCCCATCCTTCCCTCTCTGGTGAAGTATGTGATTTATATAGCTTTGCTCTGCAGAAATCTCGTTCTGGGCAGCTCAAGGAAGGAGCCGAGGGAGGGAGAGAAAGAGACACAGGCACAGAAAGGAGAGGAGAGAGAAAAAGAAAATGGCGCAGAGACTAAGTCCCGACCGTCGACAAGGCGACTTTCCCGGGAGGAATCCCGGCCCGGAAAGACCGCCCGAGGCCGGGTGGCGGACGACACCGGGTCTCCGTTGCCCCCTCTTGGGAGGGCCGGGATCTGGGGGAGCTGGGGTCCCCGGAAAGGGGGTCAAGAGGCGGCCCGATGGGAACAATGGGGCCGGTGAGCGAGGAGCCGGGACTTAGTCTCTGGGACGCCATGTCTGTCCTCTGCCCGGCACCGGCAGGGCGCCGGGGAGGCGGCCGGCGGCTGGGGGGCCCCGGGGTCGGGGCAGGGGGCACACTCACCATTCAATCGGAAATCCGCTTCGATCTGGAAAAAGAAAAGGAGAGAATATCAAACAACAGCCACTTTAACCCCTCTGGCGGCGAGCGCGCGCGGCTGGGGGCCTGGCCCACCCTGCGCCCCCAGGGAGGACGGGGTCCCGGGGGTAGCCACGGAGGGCAACCATCCCCCCTCGAACTGTAACTTCGCGGCCCTTGTTCGCGGCCTAGCGAGCCGATCTACTCCGGCGGGCGGCACCTCGCCGGGGGCCCCGGCCTGTCAAAGCGGCTGGGCCGGGGCTGGGGTAGGGGCCTGCGCCGGGGGTCGCGGGACTGCCAGGCCGAGGTCCAGGGCTGCCGGGGTCAGGCCGGGCCGTACCTGGGAATCGTTGTGGAGGTGGTCCCCACTCATGTCGGCCCGGAGCGACGAGCGCGGCGGCAGGCTAGGCGGCGTGGGGGAGACGCAGACGGCGAACCGGCCTGTGCGGGCGGACGGGGACCCCGGAGCCTCGAGGAGGCGCAGGTAAGCGGCGGTGACTGTGGGCCCGAGACTCCAGAAACTGCTGAGGCTGCTACCACGGCGGCGACGCTGCCTGACTGCCGGGCGGGCGGCGAGAACAGACCCCACCAGTTGTGTAACAGCCTAAGTTCGCATTTGGGCTCACTGCGCCTGCGCGGTCGCTTTTAAACAACACGTCGACGACGTCAGCGCTCGCGGAAAGAGGCCGAGGGTTGCGGCCCGCCCCCTCGCGGTTAGCCGGACGGACCCGGCTTTGCATCGCAAGCCCCGCCTCCGGACCGTGCGCGCGCCGCTGTGATTTGCATAAGGAGCCGACTCCTCCCACGGCGTCCCACCCCAAGCAGCCTCCCCTTCCTCTCCAGACGCCTTTTCTCGGAACCCCGACCCCTCTGCTAGGCAGTGCGCAGGCGCCACCCGGGCACCGCCTCCGGGCCAGGGCTGGCCGCGCAGCCACGTGGTGGGCCTTTAAAGGCCGCGGCGGGACCCAGGCGATCTTGGGCGAGCTGGTGTCCCGCGTTCCCATCTATTTGGAGCAGCGAGTACCTTGGCAGCCGGGACCCCAGAGGTCTCCCCGGCGCCTCCTTTCTTGCTAAGCCGGCCCTGAGGCTGCCTGGTGGGAGGAGTCCCCTCCCCAGCCTTTGTCCAAGCCCTCCAACTTCTGGAGTATTTCACGCCCACTTGTTAAAAATTATTTTAATTTTTCAACCAACCAAGGGTCCGGTTTAGCCCCAGTTTTCCGCCGAGTACATGTAGCCCTGGGTCACCAAGGGTCTGATTTCTTTGGTTCATTCTACAAATACTAAGCATCCGCTATGAGCCCAGGAATTGTGCTGAGGGGAGGAGGAATGCAAGAGACCAAAGGGAACTGAACCTGTCTCTATCCGCGGCTGTATCCCTAGCATGCTGGGAGGACGGAGCAAATGGGGAATACAACTGCCTTTTATAGAGCATCTATTCTGTGCCCAGCTCTGAATTCTGAACAATAGCTCTGTGAGGTCGCCTGTTTTACAAAAGGCAAACTGTCTTAAAGACAAGGCACCAACAACCAACTACCTTGCATCTATAGTTGGATGCCTCTCAAGCTTCTCTGGGGATGAACTCAACTCTACTTAGCTAGAAAAAGCCCCATCCTGACACCTTCCTTTCCCTCATTTCCCACCAGTCCCGCTGATTACTTCTCTTCACTCCATCTACTTCTCTCTGCCGCCCATAAGCCTTTGAAGTCGGCGTTCTCTTGCTTGGATTAATACAATACGCTGGCCGGGGGTGGTGTCTCACACTTGTAATCTTAGCACTTTGGGAGGCTGAGGCTGGCAGATCACTTGAACCCAGGAGTTCAAGACCAGCCTGGACAACATGGCAAAACCCCGACTCTACAAAAAAAAACCCAAAAACTGGCAGGGCGTGGTGGCATGTGCCTGTAGTCCTGGCTACTCGGGAGGCTGAAGTGGGAGGATCACATGAGCCAGAGGAGGTCGAGGCTGCACTGCACTCCAGCCTGGGCAACAGAGTAAGACGCGGTCTAAAAACAAAAACAAAACAAAACACAAAAAAGCACTGCACTCCAAAACACTACACTCTAACGGATTGCTGCTTCCATTCTTGGCCCTCTCCTAAACTGCATTCCAACAATTACCTAAGTGATCTTTTCAACATGCTAATCGAACCATTACTCCTTTGTGGATATTGCCGCATCTATTACCACTTTCACTATTATTTTTAATATTTTAATTGATCTCCTTTTTATTTACCTTCATCCTGTTATCTGTGAAATAGTATCTATGAAATCATTTGGAAGTAAATATGAAAAATGTTCATCCAGTGGACCATCAGTATCTTTATCACATCTAATGGTAAACATTAGATGTGTTTACCACACCTTGTGAATGCTTCAAGATCAACCTAAATATCACTTTTTCAAAGTGACTTCCAGGCACACTACTGACCCTGCTTCCACTGGCTGACCAAGGGTGCCTTATAGGCTAGGCATGGTGGCTAACGCCTGTAACCACAGCACTTTGGGAGGTCAATGTAGGTGGATCACTGGAGGTCAGGAGTTCAACAACAGCTTGGCCAACATGGTGAAATCCTGTCTCTACTAAAAATACAAATATTAGCAGAATGTAGTGGTGCACACCAGCTATTTGGGGGGCTGAGGCAGGAGAATTGCTTGAACCCGGGAGGCAGAGGTTGCAGTGAGCCGAGACCGCACCACTGTACTCCAGCCTGGGCTACAGAGGGAGTGAATCTCAAAAAATAAATAACAAAAATAAAACAAAGGGTGCCTTGTAGTATCTATTTCCTTTGTAACACTTATGACACTTGTTATTAAGTTACAAATGGAGTAATTGGTTTCCTGTCTATTTCCCCTATAGAAAGCAAGGTCTGTGAGGGGGTGGGGGGGAATCTTGTCCATCTTGCCTACCACTGAATTCCCAGCACCTAGCAACAGGCCCTCCTACAGAAGAGGTGCTCAAGAAATGGGCAAATCAAAGCAGGTTACCCTGCTTTGGTTAGGAGCACACATTTGGAAGTCAAATCAACTGAGGTTTGAATTCTGCTCTGCTGTTTGTTACCTGTGTGATCTCAGGCAAGTTGTCTAACTTCTCTGAGTCCCAGTTTCCTCGTCCATTCTGTGGTGATCATTGTGGGTCTTTAATAGACTATCAAAAAATAATTGTTTGAGGGCAGGCACCTAGTAAGTGCTGAGTCTTGGATTCATCCTCAGGTTGGCCTGACTCCAAAGCTATACTCTTTCTCTGAAGCAAGCTGCCAGAGCCAGTTTTGCCTTGCTCTTGGTGTCTCTTCTCATGCTTTTCCCATCTCAGGATCAATCCCTGGCCAGAAGATGAGGCATCTGCTTGCTGCAGTGAGTCCAAGATAGTTTGAGGACTGCCTTCAGGAAAAATGGTACATCCACACTACTCCACTCTCCCAACCCCCATTTCTCAGGGAGAATCTGCATTTGCTTTTTTTTTTTTTTTTTTTTTTTGAGACAGAGTCTCACTCTGTCACCCAGGCTGGCGCCATCTCGGCTCACTGCAACCTCCGCTTCTTGGGTTCAAGCGATTATCCTGTCTTAGCCTCCCAGGGAGCTGGGATTACAGCCATGTGCCACCACACCCAGCTAATTTTTGCAATTTTAGTAGAGACCGGGTTTCACTATGTTGGTCAGGCCGATCTCGAACTCCTGACCTCATAATCTGCCCACCTTGGCCTCTCAAAGTGCTGGGATTACAGGCATGAGCCACCGTACCCAGCGTGCATTTGCTTTCCAGGTCCCTCCAAAAAAGACTAGGTAGGCATGAAAACAGCATAGACTTCACAATGGCAGACCGAGGACGTCCCTGTGCACAAACATGGAAATATCCAGGCGGTCTTGTCACAGGCTGAACTCTGCCAGCATGTGTGGCTGGCAGTGCTCAGAGGTTGACTGACTTACTCTGTCTTACAGAGGCCACTCCTGACTCCTAACACTTCAAACCCATGTCCCCACCATATGGTAATTGAGGAGATTATTGATAGTGCATGGACAAGCATTTTAATTCTAATAGATATGTATTCCAATATGTATAAGAAACAATGACCATTGTTTTACGGATATAACTGGGATGAGGCTTTTTAAAAAAATGATTGATTTACATAAAAACATATAGGAATAGTGCACAGAGGAGACATATAAGACAAATTCCAGGAAGGTTATAGGCAAATAAATGAGGTTTGGGAAACACTGCTTTAAATCAAGACTGTTCACTCATGGACCATCCCAACCCTTATAAAAATAACTAGCAGGTGAAAACTGGTAGTGTAGGTCTGTCTCCAAAGTATGCATTGGGAACAGTGGACGGTTTATAGATAATCCACTAAAAGAAGAGGTCCACATACAAATACATACATTATTATATTCACAGTTAAACAGGTTTTTTTCCCAGGCGCCTTCTCAGGGTCTTCCATATGCAAATACTTATGTGACTCTTGAAAAGAGGGACCTGGAGTGCAGCATCTCCAAAATGTAGGTAAACCCAGCCAGGAGCGGTGGCTCACACCTGTAGTGCCAGCACTTTGGGAGGCCAAGGCAGGTAGATCATCTGAGGTCAGGAGTTCGAGACCAGCCTGGCCAACATGGTGAAGCCCTGTCTCTACTAAAAATACAAAAATTAGCTGGGCATGGTGGCACACACCTGTAATCCCAGCTCCTTGGGAGGCTGAGGAAGGAGAATTGCTTGAATCCCAGACGCAGAGGTTACGGTGAGCCGAGATGGTGCCACTACACTCCGGCCTGGGTGACAGAAGGAGACTCCATCTCAGAAAAAAAAAAAAATGTAGATAAATCCAAAAACACTTTTTTCCGGACTACTTCTTGAGACTTGGACTTTTTGGGGGTGGTAGAGAGGGTGCACCATTCCTAGAGGTACTGCAATCCAGGTCAATGTGTAGAGTGGACAGACCAAGCTCCTATTCCATCTCCTTGCTCCAAAAATCTATTTATTATATTATCCTCAGATAGAGAATGTATCAGATATTAAACTGGTAAGAACAGATGCTGCACATGATCTTAGCCAGAAGGCCAAGAAGCAATGAGACTTGAACTTTTTGAAATGACTGAACCTCGAGACTCTTGATCTAGGTGGTCACCCAAGATTTAATTCTTACTCATTTGATTCTGACTCTCTTAGGTTAGTTATCAACCTGGCCCAACTCTTGTCTCCCAGAACGGAACACCTCTAGGGTTGTCTAAGCAACTCCTGCTTTTCAGGAACCCATCCATCTGCACAGTTTCCCTGGACTGCAAGATTATGGAGGAACAAGATACACAAATACACAGATGTGCTGCTACAGTTACTTGGACCAGGATGGGCACTCGATCCAAGCTGAGCCACTCAGGTTAACTTCCTTAAGGCTCTAGAATTCAGAAGAGGAGAATGGTTCCATCTATCTTCTTGTGGATAGATCTGTAGTATGTAGATTAGGGAGCTGCTCCTGGACCTACTTGCTGTCAGAAGGGCCAGAGAAACCTGGAGATGGGGGAGGAAATAGGAGGAAGTGGGTGGAGGAAGAGATAAGAGATAGAAGTCCCTGCCGGGGCTTTGGCTCACACCTATAATCCTAACACTTTGGGAGCCTGAGGTGGCTGGATCATTTGAGCCTAGGAGTTTGAGGCCAGCCTGCGTAACATAACAAAATCCTGTCTCTACAAACAGAAATTAGCTGGGCATAGTGGTGTGTGCCTGTAATCTCAGCTACTAGGGAGGCTGAGGCAGCAGTGAGCCAAGATGGCGCCACTGCACTCCAGCCTGGGTGACAGAGTGTCACCTTGTCTCAAAAAAGAGAGAGAGAGAACCCTGATGAATGAAGTTCAGTACCCTGGTTCCTACTTTCTCCTGAAGCCTGGTTGCATGGTTCCTGTTCTAGCACCTTTAAATTGATTCCTCCTTTTGCTTAATTGCACTCTGATGGGTTGGTCCTAATCTCCACCTGATTCCTGGGCACTCACAAGGCCTCTATTATCCTTTTGGCATCCCCTCTGGGGCTGGCATGCTGTGGAACAGGATGCCCCTCCTGACATTTTGACCCTTGGATGCTGGCACATTCTTGACTTTGCCAATTCTTTGACAACCATGTCTTCTAGCACCTCTCCCCGCCAATGCCTAAGAATCTGTTGCCCTTTCAAGATTCCGATTCCCTTGGAAAAGAACCTGCTGGGTGCTCAAGAAAGGAGATTCAGGCTGGCGATCTCAGGAACAACCAGAAGAGCCCTTTGCCTCCTAGAATGAAACAGCTCAGCAACAGTTGAGATGTGTGGAATAAAAAGGTCAGAATCAGGCCGGGCGCGGTGGTTCATGCCTGTAATCCCAGCACTTTGGGAGGCCAAGGCAGGCGGATCACCTGAGGTTGGGAGTTCGAGACCAGCCTGACCAACATGGAGAAACCCCCTCTCTACTAAAAACACAAAATTAGCCAGGCGTGGTGCTGCATGCCTGTAATCCAAGCTACTAGGGAGGCTGAGGCAGGAGAATCGCTTGAACCTGGGAGGTGGAGGTTGCGGTGAGCCGAGATTGCACCATTGTACTCCAGCCTGGGCAACGAAAGGGAAACTCCCTCTCAAAAAAAAAAAAAAAAAAAAAAACGGTTAGAATCAATAAGAAAGCTGGCAACTCTTGAATTGTGAAAGGAGAGGCAGTCAAGCAACAAAGATGTAGGATCCTGGCCATGTGGCTTGGGGCAAGAAAAGTAGTCCACTTGTATCTCCATTGTTTTCCTGCCAGAAGACATCCTTTCTGTGATGAGGACATTTATTCATTCAACCAGCATTCCCTGAGGAATGAAGGCAAATAGGTACTATTTACCTATTTGAGGCTGGTAGGTCCTATACTAAGCCCTAGAGATATAGCTATTTATAAGATCTAATCGTCATGTTGGAGGAGTGCCTAGTCTGATAATGAGACAGACGTATTCCCCAACTGTAATGCTAAGGTATAAGGAATGATAGGGAAGAGGGGGCCAGCTACCAGTTGCTATGGGAACTCTTGAGTAAAGGAGCACATCCAACTCACCAGTGGTGGTGGGGGCAATATTAGGAAAGGTTTCTAGTTGGACGCTATTCTTGAAAGATGAGGGGGTGCTAGCCCGTGGAAGAGAAGAAAAGATATTGCAAGAAGAGAGGCAATATATGCACAGTCATAGCTTTGGTCAGGATGGAGCAGAGGGTAAAAGTGAAGATACACCGAATGTAGACTGGGCAGGTGGGAGAGGCCCTCCTAGTGCCGGTGGAGATACTGCAAGGTGAACTATGACAGGGTTTTAAACAGGTACGAGAACAATCACAGGCAGCAGAAGGGGAAAAATTTGGTGGAATTGACACTGGAAATAAGCAGATTAGCTAGGAGGTCCAGGGAGAGCATTGTGTTTCAGAAGCAACCTTAACCATGGAAGATCATTTGCAATACCTGAAGATGCAAACTGTGACGGGGACAGAAAGATTTGGCCTGTGTCAAGGGTATAGCCCAAATAGAAGTTGTGAAGCAGCTCTCTCTGAATCCCCCTATCTCAATGTGTGCTCCTGGGATGACCTGTGGCTGCCTGAGTCCAGCTGCTTCCAACTAGAGAACCAGCAGGCAGTGGGAGGCATAGAGGCAGAGACCAGGCTCCAGGAAATACTGGAAGATTCTAAGAGTGAGAGAAGCTCCTAGATGCCTCAGCATTACTTCCAAGAAAATGGAACAGAAGTAGCTGCCTCACTCAGTAACCAGTAGGTGATCCTTTAGCCAAAGTTGGGTTTTGAAAAGGCCTACTTCCCCGTCCTCCCTCCCCACAAGCCCTCCAAGTCCTCAATCCCCTCCCCTCCACCTCCCCAGAGCCTAGTTCACTCGAGCATCTTCTCTCCCTCCTGCATGGCAACTTCTCCTTCTCCCAGTTTTCCTCCTTGACCCTGTCAAAATTCATGTCTCACATTAATTGGTTGCTTACCACATCTCTGCCCTGTGCTGAGTGCTTCACATACATTTTTATTTAATCATTGCAATAACCATATGAAACAGGGGCTACTTGTTCCTTCATTTTACAGACAAGGAAACTGAGGCTTAGGAAAGTTAAGTAAGTTAACTTGCCCAAAGTTACACAGCTATTGAATGGTGGGGCTATGATTTGAACTCAAGCAGTGTGTATATGGAGCCCAGTCTTAGAACCCCTAACCTGCTTCCCAAGTTGTCCTTAGGTCACTGTTGCCCTCACCTGTGTTTGAAACATTCGGAAAGGACAATCTACACGTGCTGCCTTTTCTGCTTTACTTTTCATTCCTTAAACACTGTCAGTCTGGCTTCCATTCTAATCAGGGACTTCCTAGTTTCCAAATAGAGTAGCCTATTCTTCTCCACTTTCCTGCAGCCCTCAATGACAAGGATGAGCACATTCTTTGAGGTCCTTTGCATTTGGATCCAATGACCATTAATTCTCCTGGCTTTTTTCCTACCTCTCCAAATACCATTTATTTCTCCCTCTCTTCTTTCAGCACAATTTAAGGGATCCCCAAGATTATATCATCAACCTTGTCTTCTCTCTATATGCCCCCCTCTTGGTAGCCTTATTTTTTTTTTTTTTTTTTTTGAGATGGAGTCTCGCTCTGTCGCCCAGGCTGGAGTGCAGTGGTATGATCTCAGCTCATTGCAACCTCACCTCCCAGGTTCAAGCAATTCTCCTGCCTCAGCCTCCCAAGTAGCTGGGATTACAGGTGCCCACCACCACACCTGGATAATTTTTGTATTTTTAGTAGAGATGAGATTTTACCATGTTAGCCATTCTGGTCTTGAACTCGTGACCTCAAATGATCCTCCCACCTTGGCTTCCCAAAGGGCTGGGATTACAGGCATGAGCCACCGCACCCAGCCAGGTAGCTTCTTAAATGAATGTCTCTAGCCTTGACTTCTTTTTAGAGCAGTAGAAATATTTACCCATAAGCCTATTGCATGTGTCCCCTTGATGACCCCCACAGCCCTTTGGTCCTGGATTCAGCTCTTCTCCTGAAACTGCCCTTCCCTTCTATGGTCCCCGCTTAGCAAATAGCTCTATTCCTCCCGGTCACTCTGGCTCAAAACCTTGAAGCCTCTTGAGTTAACCCTTGATCCTGTCCTCCACATGCCATTGGTGGCTACTACCTGTATGGAATCTGCCCAAGACCTTCTTTTGTAATTGTCCCTCTTTCGCCAGGTTCTCATTGCATCCTGACCCTTCTTTGGCTTCCCTGCATCACTCACACACACACACACACACACACATCAACTATGAGCTTTGAGCCAGGTACTATGCTAGTACTAGGAATTCAGTCGTGAACTAGAAAGACAAAAGGCCCCTGCTCTCAAGGAGCTCAGGTCTGGTGGGTGAGACAGAGGAGGGAACAAGTAATTGTCACTTACTGTGATGAGTGCCTTGAGGATAAAGTACAGTGTGTTTGCAGTAGGAACCCTTTAGAAGAACTGCCATCCAGAATTACAGAGTTAGGCACGGATTTCCAGTGGAAATGGCATTTAAATTTAGGTCTCGAAATGGAAACAGAAGTCAGCCAGGTAAAGGTTGGGGAGAATAAAGAAGGCGTGTGAGGGAGACAAGCACTCAAGGCCAAGAGAACAGACGGGCAAAAATTTGGAAACTGGAAAGCGCAGGGCTTATGTGGTGAATGCCTGGTAATTCAGGATGGCCAAGGGGTAGAGGGTGAAGAGGAATGTTGAAATATGAGGCTGGAGGGGTAAGCAAGACCCAATTCATGGAGGGTCTCTAAGGCATTTGCAGTTTATCTTCGTAGCACTGGGGAGTCACTGTGAGCTGCTATGAGTGATGGGGGAACATAATCAATATGTGTTTTAGAAAATATTACCTACAGGCTGGGTGTGGTGGCTCATGCCTGTAATCCTAGCACCTTGGGAGGCCAAGGTGGGCAGACTGCCTGAGCTCAGGAGTTTGAGACCAGCCTGGGCAACATGGCGAAATCCCGTCTCTACTAAAAAAATACACACACACACACACACACACACACACTAGCTGGATGTGGTGGCGCACACCTATAATCCCAGCTACTGGGGAGGAAGGCACAGGAATTGCTTAAACCTGGGAGGCAGAGGTTGCAGTGAGCTGATATTGCGCCATTGCACTCCAGCTTGGGTGACAGAGCAAGACTCTGCTAAAAAAAAAAAAAAAAAAAAAAAAAAAAAAGAAAGCAAATGGATTTAAAGTATTCAAGACTTGAGGCTTGGCTAGGCATGGTGGCTCACACCTGTAATCTCAATGCTTTGGGAGACCAAGGCGGAAGGATTGCTTGAGCCCAGGAGTTCAAGACCAGCCTAGGCAAGATAGCAAGACTTCATCTCTCCCCCTAAAAATGTTTTTCAAATTAGTCAGGCATGGTGGTATGCACCTGTAGTCCTAGCTAGGCAGGAGACTGAAGTGCAGGGATTACTTGAGCCCAGGAGTTTGAGGCTATAGTGAGCTGTAATCATGCCACTTGGCACTCTACAGAGTGACAGAGTGAGACGGTGTCTGTAAAACAGAACAAAACACCACACAGAGCTTGTTAGAATACAGTTAAAAGGTTATTGTCATCATTGAGGCAAAAATGATGATAATGGCCCTGATCAGCAAAAAAGCCATGAGGATGCAGAGAAGTGTATGTGTTTGGGTGGATATTCATGGCATAGGGTTGATGTATTAGTGATTGATTATATATATACCAGGGAAAGGGAGGAGGGGAGTTAAGGATGAGGATGGCAGTGCATTCACAAAGACAGGGAACACTTGGGATCTGTTTTAAGGAAAGATGATGAGTTCACTCTGTACATGTTGAGTTTGAAGTGTCTGTGGGTTAGCTAAGTCAAGATGTCTAGTAGGCAGCTGAATACATGGGTTTGGAGCTCAGGAGAGGGACTGCAGTTTGTTAGTATCAAGGTAGTACCTGGAGTTAATGACACCAGATGACATCATTTGGGAGGGCCTGGAAGGACAGCTTTATTTTAGGAATGGGCCTGAGTTAGGAATGAAATAGAAGGTGAGGAAGTGGAGATAGCAAGTTTGAACAAGTCATTCAAGAGATTTAGCTACAAACAGTAGGAAGAATATAATGCAGCAACTAAAGTAGCCTGGCATTAAGAGAGGGGTTTTGTTTCTTTGTTTATGATGGACATGACACACTCATGTCTAATAGGAGGGTCTGCTGATTTCCAGTTCTGGGCCTTTTGGCTCATCCCAGCAACCTTGACAAAGTACTAGCAGAGTTGATATGCCAGGAACTCTGGGTCAGATAAAGAGGGAGGTCCATTCAGAGGAGACACCCCTCTTTGCCCCTAAGAGGTGACAAGCTGCTTCCAACCTCACCTCCAAGATTCTGGGACCTTTCCCACAGGAACTCACTTGAGGATTGACTCACAGAACTAGTTTTTCAGGATGGCTCATGCAGGCCCCTGAGGATATTCTCCGCCCAAAGGGCAGAGTCCAGGCCTACAGGGTCTGTCCCTACCTTTCCAGGATCAGCTATGGGTGCCTCGAAAAGGGCCTGGCAGAACAGACACCAGCTCTGGTGGTGGAACTAGAGAAGGACACCCAGAGTCCAGGAAGATGGAAGTTCCTCGTCAGATTCTGCAATGCAGTCAAGTTCCACTGCCATTCCCTGATGCCTATTTGGTGCCAGGCCTGGCTAGTAGTTCTGTGATGAACTCAATAGGGCTTCCACTTGGAGGTAGAGAAAATAGATAATTACAATACAGAGTTCTGGGACCTTGTGAGAGAGCCCTCAAGGCTGGAAAGACAGGAAGACTCAAAGGGTTTGGTGGGAGAAAGATAATGCTAAAAACTCTACATTCTCCCACTGACCCAGAACTTAGCTTTCCTTCTATTTTTGGAAAACATAACCTAATGATTTTAACAAGCTATTTAAAACTTTTTTTTTGTTGTTGTTGTTGTTCTGTGGACTTTTCCCTTCATGGTGAGCATTTGGGTTCAAAGGGGGAGACAGAACTTAGGGGACATATTTGCACAAGCCCTTACAGAATGTTCAAACCTAGCCTTGGAACCCTCAAATTAAAAGCAAGTGAGGCCCCCATTGCTGGATGTTGGAGAGCCCCTGGGCTCAATCCTCAGACCTCTTTTCTTTGTCCTCTTGATTCACTATCTTATTCACTCCTGTGGCTTTAAATACCAACTATATACTGAGAAGTTCTAAGTTCATACCCATAATCAGGGCCTTGCCCCCAGGTGTCAAACTTACGTATCCAGCTGCCTACCCAGTATTCCTATTTGGACTTCCAACAGGCTTCTTAAACACAATGTGTGCCAAATCAACCCTCCATCTTTCCTCTCAAACCTGTTCCTCCTTTGGTCTTCCCCAATCATAGTTAATGAGTTAATGGCTCAGGTCATCCTTGACTCTTTTTTTTTTTGAGACAGAGTCTAGCTCTGTTGCCCAGACTGGAGTGCAGTGGCAACATCTCGGCTCACTGCAACCTCCGCCTCCCGGGTTCAAGCAATTCTTCTGTCTCAGCCTCCTGAGTAGCTGAGACTACAGTTGCACACCACCATGCCTGGCTAATTTTTGTATTTTTAATAGAGACAGGGTTTCACCATATTGTTCAGGCTGGTCTGGAACTCCTGACCTCTTGATCTGCCCGCCTCGGCCTCCCAAAGTGCTGGGATTACAGGCGTGAGCCACCACACCCCGCCTCCTTGACTCCGTTTTGCCTGCCTATTCCCCCTTATCCAATTTGTCAACAAATCCTGTTGACTTCACCTTCAAATATCCTGATGTTAACCATTTCTCACCATGCCCTTTGCTTTCACTTTAGCCCAAATTGCCATCATCTCCACCTGGTTTAATGCAGGTGTCTCCTAACTGGTGTCCCCCGCTCTATGTTTGTCATCCCATGGTATATAGTCAGAACAAGTGATCCTTTAAAACAGAGTGGTCCTATTTAAGACCTGAGGTCCTGGCCAGGCATGGTGGCTCATGACTATAATCTCAGCATGTTCAGAGGCCAAGGTAGGAGGATGACTTAGAGCCAGGAGTTCAAGATCATCCTGGCCAACAGTGAGATACTATTTCAACAAACATTTTTTAAAATTTAGCTGGGCATGGTGGCACATGCTTCTAGTTCCAGCTATTCAGGAGGCTGAGGCAGAAGGGTCTCAAGCCCAGTAGTTTGAGGCTGCAGTGAGCTATGATCATATCACTGCACTCCAGCCTGGGCGACAGAGGAGACCTTGTCGGTTAAAAAAAAAAAAAAAAAGAAAGAAAGAAAAGAAAAAAGAAAAAGGGCTGGTGCAGTGACTCACACCTGTAATCCCAGCACTTTGGGAGGCTGAGGTGGGCAGGTCACCTGAGGTCAGGAATTCGAGACCAGCCTGGCCAACATGGTGAAATCCCATCTCTACTAAATACACAAAAAATTTAGCCAGGTGTGGTGGCAGGCGCTTGTAGTCCCAGCTATTTGGGAGGCTGAGGCAGGGTGAATTGCTTAAACCTAGGAGGCCAAGGCTGCAGTAAGCCGAGACTGCGCCACTGCACTGCAGCCTGGGCCACAGAGTGAGACTCCATCTCGAGAAAAGGGAAGGAAGGAAGGGAGGGAGGGAGGGAGGGAGGGAAGGGTCAGATGTGGTGGCTTACGACTGTAATCCCAGCACTTTGGGAGGCTGAGACAGGTGGATTACCTGAGGCCAGGAGTTCGAGACCAGCCTGACCAACATGGTGAAACCCCGTCTCAACTGAAAATACAAAATTAGTCAGGTGTGGTGGCACACGTCTATAATCTCAGCTACTTGGGAGGCTGAGGGAGGAGAATTGCTTAAACTCAGGAGGCAGAGGTTGCAGTGAGTCAAGATCACACCATTGCACTCCAGCCTGGGCAATAGAGTAAGACTCTATCTCAAAACAAAACAAAACGTAAGATCCTGTCACTCTTCTGTGCAAAACTCTCCAGTGGCTCCCATCTCATTCAGGGTAAAGTTAAAGACTTACAGTGGCTCCAAGACCCTGCCACACCTGCTCCCCTCCAAGGCCTCCCTTGACCTCATCTGCTGGTGCTGTCCACCTTGGTCACCTCTTTCCAGCCACCCTGGGCTCTGTAAAAGCCTATTACACAACACTCATTCTCCAACATTAGCCCTTTGCATTTGTGGATCTTTCTACCTTGAACTTCCTCCCCCAGATAGCTCCATGGCCTAGTGCCTCTCTTCTTTCAGATACTTGCTAAAATCTCTCACTAAGACAGGCCCTGACTACTCTATTTAAAATTACAACCCTCTCCCCTCAGCTCTTCCCTCTTTTCATCCCTACTTTGTCTCCAACACACTTGTCACCATTTGGCCTACGTAATATTTTACTTATTGTTTTTCCCCTGTAGGATGTAATATTGATGAAAGCAGCAATTCTTATCAGTTTATTTATTTATTTATGTATGTATTATTTTTGAGACAAAAATAATATTATTTTGTCACCCAGGCTGGAGTACAGCAGTACAACCATGACCCACTGCAGCCTTGACCTCCCAGACTCAAACATCTTCCCACTTCAGCCTGCTGAGCAGCTGGGGCTACAGGTGTGCGCCAACATGCTCAGCTAATTGTTTATATTTTGTAGACACAGTGTCTTGCTATGTCACCCAGATTGGCCATAAACTCCTGAGCTTAAAGGTGTTCTTCTGCTTTGGTATCCCAAAGTGCTAGGATTACAGGCATGAGCCACTGTGTCCGGCTTTCTCAGTTTATTTAGTGCCACATTTCTACCATCCACAGAAGTGTCTGACACACATAAGGTACTCAATCAACATTTGTTGAAGAAATGAATTAATTATGGGCTGCAACGGGCTCCTAATATGTGTCAAGCAGGGGCCTGGAATGTGCCAGAAAACTCCTTACAGTGAATAACATAATTCCCTTTTTTTTTTTTTTTTGAGACGGAGTTTCACTCTTGTTGCCCAGGCTGGAGTGCAGTAGCACAATCTTGGCTCACTGCAACCTCTGCTTCCTGGGTTCAAGCGATTCTCCTGCCCCAGCCTCCCGAGTAGCTGAGATCACAGGCGCAAGCCAACATGCCCAGCTAATTTTTTTGTATTTTTAGTAAAGATGGGATTTCTCCATGTTGGCCAGGCTGGTCTAGAACTCCTGACCGCAGGTGATCCACCCTCCTTGGCCTCCCAAAGTGCTGGGATTACAGGTGTAAGCCACCGCACCCAGCCATGATTCCCACTTTGCTGATAAGAAGATAGAGGCTTAAGGCCGGGTATAGTAGCTCACACCTGTAATCCTAGCCCTTTAGGAGGCCAGGGTGGGTGGATCACCTGAGGTCAGGAGTTTGAGACCAGCCTGGCCAACATAGCGACACCTTGTCTCTATTAAAAATACAAAAATTAGCTGGGTGTGGTGGTTCACGCCTGTAATCTCAGCTACTTGGGAGGCTGAGGCAGGAGAATGACTTGAACCTGGGAGGCGGAGGTTGCTGTGAGCCCAGATCACGCCACTTCACTCCAGCCTAGGCTGAAGAGCAAAACTCTGTCTCAAATAATAATAATAATAATAAATAAATAAAAAGAAGACAGGCTTGGGGAAGTATGAGTGCCCTTTTCCTCTGTTCCTATAGCAACCTGTGCATGGCCCCAGTCTCAGCACCTATCATACTGCACTGTCATTATCCATTTCCTCAACTAGATGTAAGATTTTTAAGTTCAGGGACTATCCTATCTCTTATTTATTGTTGCATCTCCAACACCTGGCAGAAAGGTGGGCACATAGTAGGTGCTTAAGAAATATTTCTTGCATGAATACATGAATGAAATGGGCAAGTCAGGGTACAAACTCACAACTTTCAAAAAGAAAAGTCTCCGCCCACCCCCCCATCTGCCCTAGAGTGTTCCTGAGACAGCCACAGAGCCAACAGTTAAGTCCCTCCCCCTGGCAGAGTGCCTTCTTGCAAATCCTCACCCACAGAGTCAGAAGTATTTTAGATGGGGAGAAGTATACACTGGCTGACAGTTTTTTCCCATCACACCAGGCAAACGGAAATCATTTCTCCAGTCAATCCCTGCCAGTCCTCTAGAGTCAAGATCTCTCTTATTCCTTGCCTCCTGATCTGCAGTCTGCCTCCCTAGTTTCCCCAATCCTCAGCTGCTGAGTCAGGCTCCCTGCCCATCCATCCACTCACCCAGCCTTCAGCCAACAGCCTCTGTGAGCCTGCTCTGGGCCATGTGAAAGCTGAACTAACCCCCATTCCGTTCCCACTGTGAGCTGGCTGGGTTCTTTACGTCTTCATTCCAACAAATTCTCTTTTGTCTCTTCCCTTTTTACTCTCTGCCACCCCTGATCCCAAGTCTTAGGTCCGTGGAGATGGCTCATTCCAACCATGGACGACTGTGGGCCTCTTGTCTCATCTGCTTCTTTTTCGTGGCTCTTAATTTCTCTAGATCAGTAATTTTTAAACTTGTGTGTGTGTGTGTGTGTGTGTGTGTGTGTGTGTGTGTGATGGACTCCTTTGGGAAGTTGATGTGGGCTATCATATCTCTTCCTCTAATATATTAATATCTTTGCACTTAAACACAGCATTTTGCACAGAAGTTCCAGTGCACCTAGATCAAGATCTCTCCTCGCCTTCTCCCCTCCCCTCTAGATTTCTGGTTGTTTTTGGTTCCCAAATCAGTCCACCTGGTCTCCTTTCAGAAGCGGAAGCTTCTTCCTATGATATTATCAATACTGTTATTATTAACAGCAACAGCAAGATTTGTACATTTTTCATGCATCGACTGATTTCAACCTCTCAATGGTTGGTGCGCGATGGATGGTGTGTTGCCTATTATTAACCGCTGTGTTTTTTTTTAACCTTTCCCATCTCCACCACCCGAAACCTACCCTCCCCACCCCTACCCTCACCCTATGGTGTATTGCCTATTATTCTTAACTGCTGTTTTCTTTGACCTCCCCCATTTCTACCATCTAAAAACTCTCTTCCTCAACACCACCCCCAATTCTCTGAAGCTCCCTCTTTCTCCCCCATCCACTCTTCAACTGACCACAGGTGGCTTCTTTGTAGTTGCTTGAGCATATGTGAGCCATGAAAGGGTTTCGTTTCCCCTTCTGTTCTCAGCCCAGCTGTGCCAGCCTCTGTGATCCTTGTGAGCTTTAAATGAGGCACTCCAGACCCTTCTTACACAGGCCATGGCATTTCTGGAACTGCCACACCTAAAATCCAGGTATGAGGAAGGAAGGAGACACCTACTTGAACACCTACATTGTACCAGGCCCCGTGGTTGGCATAGAGACACTGAGCCCAACCTTTAAAGGCCTCAGCTTCCAGGTCCTTCCAGTCATCTTACTGAGGGGCACCTGGAGGCTCTGAGATGATTGGTCTGATTCCATCTGCTGTCTGTCTGTCTGAGGGTGGTTAGGGGCCTCTCGATAGCATGGCTACCCTTTTTTTTTTTTTTTTTTTTTTGAGACGGAGTCTAGCTTTGTTGCCAGGCTGGAGTGTAGTGGCGCGATCTCGGCTCACTGCATCCTCTGCCTCTCTGGTTCAAGCGATTCTCCTGCCTCAGCCTCCCTAGTAGCTGGGACTACAGGCATGTGCCACCATGCCCAGCTAATTTTTGTATTTTCAGTAGAGACAGGGTTTCACCATGTTGGCCAGGATGGTCTCAATCTCTTGACCTTGTGATCTGCCCGACTCAGCCTCCCAAAGTGCTGGGTTTACAGGCGTGAGCCACTGCACCCGGCCCTAAAACTTTTTATCAAAGGGTAATATAGGCCAGATGCAGTGGCTTATGCCTGTAATCCAACACTTTGGGAGGCTGAGGCAGGCAGATATGGGAGTTTGGGACCAGCCTGACCAACATAGTGAGACCCTATCTCTAATAAAAATACAAAAGAGAGCCAGGTGTGGTAGCACATGCCTGTAATCCTAGCTACTAGAGTGGGTGAGGCAGGAGAATCACTGAACCTGGGAGGCGGAGGTTGCAATGAGCTGAGATAGTGGCCACTGCACTCCAGCCTGGGCAACGGAGTGAGACTGTCTCAAAAAAAAAAAGAAAAAAAAAGAAAAAATCATCTGAACTGAACCAAGAGTCTGTAGCCTCAAAGGGTATTTGACTGTAAACCAATCCTCCACTGAAGCCTTCAGAATCCCAAAGTGTGCTCTTAATAAATGGTCCAGAGCATGTCTGATGAGTTCCTCTGATGCTCAAGTTATCTGCCCATTGTTGCCTTTTTTCCTTCTTTTTTTAAGTTCTGGAAAAAAAATTAGAGACTCTGGGTCAGAGCCCCCTACCCAACAGAGAATTCTAACCTTGATCACTCCTTGATTATGAGTGACAGAGAAATCATCATCTCGCAAGGCCACATATTGCATTTTTTAGACAGATCTGGCAACTTAGATTTAAACTTTTTAAAACACACGTGTGTGTGCACACACACACAATAAAAAAATCCTTGTTTGGGCTGAAATATGCTGCAATTTTTGTTCACTAATTCTAGTCCTGCCCTATGTGGCCTCCCATAATTAGTTTAGTCAATTCAGTAATCAAGTCTCAGGTGCTGAGGCACTTAAGGCAGACTTCCTGAACGCCACATTCTTCCTGTGGGGATCCTGGGATCTACTGAATCAGGGATGTGACATTTGCCAAAGAGCATTCCACTGGACACTAATCCCCTGAAAGGCCTTATGAAAACAGAACCCTGAGCTCAGATAAGTTGGGGAAATGCTATATTGCTCTTCTGGTCTTTATCACATCTCATTCTCCAGAAATCTTTATGAAAACAGAGCTCTGAGCTCAAGTAAGCTGGGGAGATGTTACATGTTCTCTGGTCTGTATCACATCTCACACTAGCACAGAGAAGACTCTTGAGGTCCTAAAGCATTGAAAACCCTGTTTCACTCTGTCAGTGTTTTTAAGACCAGACTGACTTAGAATCCTTTTTTCCAAAGAGGAGAATTTCTATGAATTTTTCGCAGAATGAATGTCCTCCAGTACAGGACGTAGGCCAGTTAGCTGTAAGCATCCTCTAAAACTGCACTGTCTAATCTAATAGCCGCCAGCACCCAGGACTACTGAGCACTTGAAATGTGGCTGGTTCAAACTCAGATGTGCTGTGAGTGTGAAAAATACACTGGATTTCAGATTCTTAGTACAAAAGTAAAATGAAATATGAATACTTTTTATATTGATATATGTTGAAATATTGGGTTAAAATTTGTTATTAAAATTAATTTCATCTGTTTACTGTTACTTTAAAAAATGTGGCTACTAGAGGGCAGGCACAGTGGCTCACACCTGTAATCTCAGCATTTTGAGAGGCTGAGGCCGGTGGATCACCTGAGCTCAGGCATTTGAAACCAGCCTGGGCAACATGATGAAATGCTATTTATACCAAAAATACAAAAAATTAGTCAGGTGTGGCGATGTGCACCTGTGGTCCCAGCTACTTGGAGGCTGAGGTGGGAGAATCACTTGAGCCTGGGAGACAGAGGCTACTAGAAAATTTAATTAATTAATTAATTAATTAATTAATTTTTTTTTTTTTTAAAGACACAGGGTCTCAGCCTGTCACCCAGGCTGGAGTGCAATGGCATGGTCATGGCTCATGGCAGTCTCAACTTCCCAGGCTTGAGCAATCTTCCCACCTCAGCCTCCTGAGTAGCTGGGACTACAAATGCAAGCCACCATGCCTGGCTAATATTTGCATTTTTGTAAAGACAGGATTTTACCATGATCACTTGAGCCAGGGGTTCGAGTGAGCTCAAGTGATCCACCCATCTTGGACTCCCAAAGTGCTGGGATTACAGGCATGAGCCACCGCACCCAACTCAAAAATTTATAATTACGCATGTGGCATGCATTGTATTTTCATTGGAGAGTGCTGCCCCAGTGTTCTGTGCTGCTGGGGAAGGCTGTTTTGGGCTGTATAGGGGAATGTGAGAGGGAGGGTTTGGGTAACCCAGTGTAGGAAGTATAAGGGAACTGTGGGATTCACTGGAAGGGCAGCTCAGGAAGCCTAAGAGCAGGGTGGTCAGGAAGTGGTGACTAAGCCGAGACCTGAAAGATGAGAAGGAGTTAGCTGGGGGAAGGCAGAGAGAACAGCATGGGTCAAATCCTTGAAGTGAAAGAGGAACTGTATGTATTCCAGGACGTCCAAGGCTTCAGGGGCAGAGGGTAGACAGTGACCCAATCTGACCCCAGAGAGGGCAGCAAAGGCCAAGACTTTTAGGGCCAGGCAAGCCTCTGTAACGGGTTTATCCTGAGGGCACTGTGAAGCCACCGAAGAGTTTTCAGCTGGTTGAGACTAGACAGATTTGCATTTTAGAAAGATTGCCCCTGACACTTTAAGCAGGGTATGGATGGATAGAAGGATAAACTGGAGGCAGAGGAGCTTTTACAGAAACTGTTGAAGTCATCTAAGAGGGAGATGATGAAAGTCTGGACTATGCTACATGCCTTTGAATTGAAGAAAGCCTATGTCTAGGAAATAGACTCGGAGTGGGGACCACTGATCCCAGGCTATTTGGAAATGAAAATAAGGGAGAGGGTGGAGTCAACATTAATATCTGGGGTTCTGAGTAGTAAGGCTATGATGGAAGACCAGAAATCTATGGGAGGGGAAGAGGATGAGTTCAAGGTGACTTTGAGAAGCATGTGGGGTTACAAGTGGTGACATCTGAGACAAAGTAGATAGCCAGGTTTAGAGGTTGGAAGACAGTTATGGGCTGGAGATAGAGTTGGGCAGGAAATGTCTCACCTATGAGCCTTAGGTTCCTTATCTGCAAGATGGGGATGTAATCTACTTCCCAGAGTTAGTGTGATGATTAGATTATGTAACATTGATGGCAACAGTGGCCTGTCTAGAGTGGTCACTGCCATGATGCAGTCTGCAGTGGGGGAGGCACTCCACAGAGCCAGCAGGAGTCGGGAACAGGCAGGAGCCCTGCCATCTTCTGAGTTGACAGGGAGGGAGCTTCATGCTCCATGGGTGCAGCTGCAGCTGCCCAAACCAGGGGTGCAGACCCAGGCATCTCTGCACTCTTGGGGGCCCAGGAAGGCCCCCCTGCCCCTGCAGGCTCAGAAATGCCTGCTTCCACTGCCTGGCTTCTCCCTGCTCCCAGCGCCTGCTTCAATCTCAGAGCAAAGTTGAGGCTGATCCCAGGTGCTGTTGCAACCCAGCTGGGTGTGTGAATGCTTGGGGCAGCACTGACACACCAGCCCTCTGACACCTTGGCCCACTTCAGACTTTGGGCACCAGCTAACATGGGAGGGAGGCCAAGGAAGGGCTGAGGGCAGCTCAGCACTGGCCTGCAGGTGCCCCTCTGCCTGAACAACCTGGGTGCCATGAACAGTGGCAGGAGGCAGATAGGCTCTGGGCAAAAAGGGGTGGGTCCCTGGTGAAGCCCCATCTTCAATCCTGGGAAGGCCTGAAGCCTGGAGGCCAGGCTGCCAGTCCTGCAGATTGGAGTAGGAACTTATGGTGCCTTTTCTGGGCCTGCCTATGGCCACCCACGGACCAATCAGCATGCACTTCCTCCCCTCTGAAGCCCATAAGAACCCTGGACTCATCCAGACTCAGAGAGATGTCGGGACAACCAGCTGCAGAAAGGAGCTATCCCTCCAGAGTCTCCTTTCTGCTGGGAGCTGAGCAGACATCAAGATGACCAGCTGTGGAGAGGAGCTACCCACTCCAGGGTCTTGTAGCTCCTCTCTGCTGAGAGCTTAACATTAAAGCTGAACATTAGTGGGACACCCTGGCAGCAGAGAGGAGCTACCCACTGTGAGTCTCCTCTGAGCTGCGCTATTGCTCAATACGGCTCTTCAGCTTGCTCACCCTCCACTTGTCTGCATACCTCATTCTTCCCCGGAATGGGACAAGAACTCAGGACCTCCTGAATGGTGGGGCTGAAAGAGCTGTAATGCAAACAGGGCTGAAACACACCTCTCACTCACCACATTGTGGGTAACAAGAAGGGGAGAAGACTGAGGCCTTTTGGGGACCCCAGACCTAGGCGCTCCCTGAGCCAGGGCTATGACACCCTCTTTGGGGGTCTGTGGTTCCTGACATCTCCAAGCCCCCAGGAACCACTGCATTCCCCAGAGGCAGCAGTGGAAACTGCTTGCAGGATGCCTGGTCCAACTGCAGCCTCGTAGGGAGCCAGCACTCATGCTGGCACCTGGAGCTGCCCACTCCACCAGTCATTGTTCCTGGCTGTGCACAGTGGCTGGACCCCACGCTTGCTTGCTCACACACACCTTCGCTGCTCCACTCGCCCTTGGCAGGCATGGGATCCAGGCCATTAGCACGAGCTGAGCACAGCCTGCCAGGCCAAGTGGGCGCAGTGGGCCTGAGCAAAACTCTGGCAAAGGCACCACTGGCCACAGAGGTTTCCGGCTGGTGAAATGACAGCCCGAGGATCCCGTAACAACATGTTGGATGTGCCTGGCATTGCACAGATGCACAGTAGGTGTGTGGGAAGCATTGGTTCTTTATTTCAGAGGGTCTATCATCCTCATTTCCTGCATGGCCAAACCCACCAAGATTTTTGCAGCTACTGCTTCCTTCTCTAGTACTCATGGGACCCATATCTGTGCTTACAAAGTCCCCATTGTAGAGATGGGGAGATGTTTCTGGAAGCAATAGTGGGAAAGGGTGAGTGAAGGCAGCTCCCCCTGCCTGGGTAGTCCTAGAATAGGAAGGGGGTGAGCAGTCAATACATGCAGTGGAGAGGACTCTGACCTGGGAGGAAGGAAGACAAGCTACTTGCCCCAACCCTGCTACCAGCACAATCAATAAACCTTGCTCTGTGCTAAGCCTCAGTTTCTCCACTTCTTCAAGGAAGGGTCTTCCAGCTGAGCCCTTCCCTGTTTCTGTCCCTATCTCCTTCTCTCTTCCAGAAAGTCTCTTGCCTTCTCTTGACTCACAGAAGACATCACTTCCTTGAAGACTTGGCTCACTATAAGCCTCCTGGCAGCTCCTTCCTGGGGCACTGGGCCAAACTCCTGACAAGATTAAGAAGAGGTTTTGGATCTGGGCCAGACTAGGAAAACAGGAAAGATGATGAACAAAACTTCCCTCCTTCTGAGGGTTGTTTATTCCAGTGTTCCTTCAGTTGAGTTTTCTGGGTACACAGCAGCCTCTGGCCCAGCACTTAGTGCACTCTTGGTCTATCACACAGACTTGCTCCAGTGTCCACTTGTCCAACTGCCCCAAACTCCTGGAAACCAGAAAGAACGCAGATGTGTCTCAACTGAGTGCCTACCGTATTTCCATAGGAGGAACTGTCTTCGCATGAAAGCCCCTCTGCAGCTCCTTAAGGTAAGCAGTGTTCTTTCCATTTTGCAGCCATGAAAACTGAGGCTCAGGGAGGCTCCCCAAGGTCACCCAGCATGTTGGTGTTGGATCCAGAAATCGAGGGGGTTGGAAGGGAGGACATCTTATCAGTTAAAACAATATTCTTTGGAGGCTGATGAACTTTTCTGAGTTTGAATTTTGACTCTGCCACTTACTGCCTATGGAATCTGGACAAGTTCCTAGTGGGAAGCAGTTTTGGGTCACAGTGGGGATCACAGACTCTGGAATCAAATGTCAGTTCCACCATCTGCTAGTTATGTGACCTTGGGCAAGTTCCTTTGCCTCTCTGCACTTCAGTTTCCACAGCTGTCAAACAGGATAATAATAGTGCCTGCCTCATCAACTTGTCGTGTGGATTAAACGTGATAATCCTTGTGGGGCATTTAGCACAGTGTCTGGTCCATGGTCCGGTGCCATCCATGTCAGCTATGGTTTGAATGCAGGCCGCGCTGACTCGGGCTACCACCTGTTTCCCTGCTTATCACCTGTCACCCTGGTGGCTCACTCAGCACTTGGCGTGTTGTAGGTGCTCCTGGGCTTACCAACTGAAGGAGTGATTGGGAATTGACTCAGTGTTTCTGAAAGCAGGCTTCTGACAATGTGTGGGAGAAGGATTCTGGAGGAAGAGGATTTTCAGGAGTTTCCAAACCAATCGGCAAGTAATTGCTTTTTGCACGCTAGTATGAACTTAGACCAGTTTCAGATTGGTTCTCTGAATGTTACCTATGCAATCAGAAGCATACCTATACTCACACCTGTAGAAGCAATCTATACTGATTGTGGACTGTTCCAATGCTACATAAAGACCTAAAGCAGAGAGTTAAAGTTCTAAGTAAACTTGCTTCAAAAGAGTTGCCCACTGTTTATCTGAGGCATGTCCTTCCAGAATTTTCCTAAGCCTTGTACCTTTTTTTTTTTTTTTCTTTTTGAGACGTTGCCCAGGCTGGAGTGTAGTGGCGCAATCTCTGCCTCCCGGGTTCACGCCATTCTCCTGCCTCAGTCTCCTGAGTAGCTAGGACTACAGGCGCCTACCACCATGCCTGGCTAATTTTTTGTATTTTTAGTAGAGATGGGGTTTCACCGTATTAGCCAGGATGGTCTCAATCTCCTGACCTCGTGATCCACCCGCCCCGGCCTCCCAAAGTGCTGGGATTACAGGCATGAGCCACTGTGCCCAGCCTATCTTTTTTTCTTTTTTTGAGACAGGGTCTCACTCTGTTACCCAGGCTGGAGTGCAGTGGCATGTGATCTTGGCCCACTGCAACCTCTGCTTTCTGGGCTCAAGCAATCCTAGCACCTCAGCCTCCTGAATAGCTGGGACCACAGGTGCACGCCACTATACCTGGCCTTTTTTTTTTTTTTTTTTTTTTTTTTTTTTTTGGTAGAGGCAGAGTTTTGCCATGTTGCCCAGGGTGATGTTGAACTGCTGGGCCTAAGTGATCTGCCTGCCTTGACCTCCCAAAGTGCTGGGATTACAGGCGTGGGCCACCATACCCGGCCTCTATGCCTATGCCTCATTTTTAAGTGTCACTGTGTACCCTAGTTGGTGTTAGACACTGCAGGTCCCCGAAGAAGTAGAGATTACTGTCTGTACCTTAGGGACAGGCACAGTTGGGGCGGGACCCAGAATTCATGGAACACTTAATCAGCAATTAAAACGTCCACAGTACCAGTGACTCACTCGCTCAATACGTACTTAACATCTGTGGTTCAGAGACCCGGAAATGACAAATCAAGGTCCTACTTGGCTTCAGAGTGAGCCCCAAGATTGAATCAGCAAGGAAACCCTTTGGTATATTTGCTCCCTGTTTATGGGCCTGTCAACCAAGCCTCAGTGGGAGGGCAGGACGGGTGATGTGTCCTCGCTGCCCAGAAAATTGCACTTTCCTGCCTCATTTATTGTATGTAGAGAAGTGAACTGAGGAGCCCGACAGGCTGGGCTTGCCACAGGTGGCTTCTGGGACCTTGGGTGACTCACTCCCTTCTCTGAGCATCAGGTTTCTCATTTGAAGCATGGGGAGGATCCTCCTGCCTTGAAAGGCACATTTTTCATTCATTCATTCATTTGTAAAAGATGGTATTTCATGAGTGTGGAGGGATGACTCAATAAACATAGCCATCTAGGGGGGAAAAAAGAATTGGGTCATTTGGTAGATTGTATTACTGTTCAGCAAATATTTACTTTCCCCAGCCCCCACCACTATGGGAGGAATATACTTCCTCACCCTGTTGATATTGCACTTGGCCATGTGACTTGCTTTGGCCATGAGAATATGTGTGGAAGTCACAGAGGCCAGGCCCAAGGCACAAAGTGTTTCCATTCACCCCTTTGAGCAACCGTCCTCGGTCATGAGAACCACAAGTCCCAGACAGTGGAAGCTCCTTCAGCCTGGACTCCAAATGAGAAGATGTACGAGACAGTCACCTACTCACCCTACAGCCTGGAGCCCAGCCCAGCCAGCCCCAGAAAGCCCAGCAGAGCCCCAGCTTGACCCACAGATCCCTGGGCGAGAAGTGAATGTTTACTGTTGTAAGCACCAGGCTTCTGGAAGTTGTCTTTTATGCATCATTATCACAGCAAAATCTGACCAATGTGGATCCCTGGCTCACTCCTTATATTGAGTTTAGCTTGGGTCTTGAGCGAGGATTTTCTTTTTTTATTATTATTATTATCTTTGATACAGAGTCTCACTCTGTCGCCCAAGCTGAAATGCAATGGTGTGATCTCAGCTCAGTGCAACCTCTGCTTCCCTGGTTCAAGCAATTCTCCTGCCTCAGCCTCCCGAGTAGCTGGGATCACAGGCGCCCGCCACCACACCTGGCTAATTTTTGTATTTTTAGTAGAGATGGGGTTTCACCATGTTTGCCAAGCTGGTCTAGAACTCCTGGCCTCAGGTGATCCACCCACCTCAGCCTCCCAAAGTGCTGGGATTACAGGTGTGAGCCACCGCACCCGGCCAAGCAAGGATTTTCTCATTAGATGATATTTGACCTGAGATCTGCATGTTTAGGGGGAGCTAGTCACGTGGCCATCTAGGGGAGAAATGTGCCAGGCAACAGGAATAGCAATGCCGTGGTCCTGAGGCTGGAGGAAACTTGGCCTGTTCAGGAAAAGAAAGAAGGCCAGTGTGAAAGAAGTAAGGGTTGTTTGGTAACTGAGAGGGAGACAGTCTGAGCTCTAGACTCATATATTCAATATGGCACTTCAGGCTGGGCATGGTGGCTCACACCTGTAATTATTTTATTTTTAATTGACACATAATGATTGTATTTATGGGGTACAATGTGATGTTTCAATACATATATACACTATGATGATCAAATCAAGGTAATTAGAAAATCCATCACCTCAAACATTTATCGCTTCTTTGTGGCGAGAACATTTCAAATCCTCTTTTCTGCTATTTTGAGATGTACGTTATTCTTAACTATAGTCAGCCTATTGTGCAATAGAACACCAGAACTTATTTCTTCTACCTAACTGTAACGTGGTACCTATTGGCCAACCTCTCCTCCTCCTCCCTCTGCCAACCCCTCCCTAGCCTCTAGTAACCACTATTTTACCCTCTAGTAACCACTATTTTACCCTCTACTTCTATGAGACTTAAAACAAAAAAAATTTTTTTTTGTTTTAAGACTGGAGTGCAGTGGTGCGATTACAGCTCACTGCAGCCTTGAACTCCTGGGTTCAAATGATCCTCCTGCCTCAGCCTCCTGAGTAGCTGAGAACCTCAGGAATGTACCATCCCACCTATAATTTTTTTTTTTTTTGAGTCAGAGTCTTGCTCTGTTGCCCAGGCTGGAGTGCAATGGTGCAATCTCAGCTTACTGCAACCTCCACCTCCTGGGTTCAAGCAACTCTCCTGCCTTAGCCTCCTAAGTAGCTGGGATTACAGGTGCCTGCCACCATGCCTGGCTAATTTTTTTTTGTATTTATAGTAGAGATGGGGTTTCACCATATTGGTCAGGCTGGTCCCGAACTCCTGATCTCGTGATCCCCGCACCCAGCCTCCCAGAGTGCTGGAATTACAGGTGTGAGCCACCGCGCCTGGTCCACCCAGAAAAAATTTTAACTTTTTTTGTAGAGATGGAATCTTGGTATGTTGCTCAGGCTGGTCTTGAACTCCTGGACTCAAGCAATCCTCCTTTCTTGGCCTCCCAAAGTGTTGGGATTACAGGCTTGAGCCACTGTGCCAAGTGGAGATCAATTTTTTTAGGTTCCACAGATAAGTAAGAACATACAGTTTGTTTTTCTGTGTCTGGCTTATTTCATGTAACATAAAGTCACCAGATTCATCCAGGTAGTCGCAAATGAACAGGATTTAGTTCTTTTTTATGGCTGAATAGTATTCCATCGTTTAGCATGCACTGCATTGTCTTCATCCATTCGTTCGTTGATGGACACTTAGATTGATTCCATACACTGGCTATTGTGAATAATGCTGCAATAAATATGGGAGCACAGATACCTCTTTGACATGCTGATTTCCTTTCCTTTCCTTTCCTTTATTTTATTTTATTTTCAAGACAGAGTCTCACTTTGTTGTCCAGGCTGGAGTGCAGCGGTGCCATCTCGGCTCACTGCAACCTCCGCCTCCCAGGTTCAAACAATTCTCCTGCCTCAGCCTTCCAAGCAGCTGGGACTGCAGGCACGTGCCACCACACCCAGCTAATTTTTTGTATTTTTAGTAGAGACAAGGTTTTACCATGTTGGCCAGGCTGGTCTCAAACTCCTGGCCTCAAGATCCGCCTGTCACAGCCTCCCAAAGTGCTGGGATTACAGGCATGAGCCACTGGGCCCAGCCTATTTCTTTTAGATGTATACCTAGTAGTTGGATTCCTGGATCATATGGTAGTTCCATTTTTAATTTTGGGGGGAACTTCCATACCGTTTTCTATGATGGCTGTACTAATTTACAGTCCCACAAAAAGTGTGTAAGGGTTCCCTTTTGTCTGCATCCTCGCCAACACTCGTCTTTTGTCTTTTTGATAATAGTGGTTCTAACTGGAGTGAGATGATATGTTTATGCTTTTGGTTTGCATTTCCCTGATGACTAGTGATATTGAGCATTCTTTCAAATATCTGTTGGCCATTTGTAAGTCTTATTTTGAGAAATGTCTATTCGGGTCTTTTTTCCGTTTTAAAATTGGATTATTTGGTTTGTTTTTTGTTTTTGTTTTTGATTTGTTTTTTGCTATGAGTTGTCTGTTACTTATATATTCTGGATATTAACCAGATGTATAGTTGGCAAATATTTTCTCCCATTCTGTGTGTAATCTCTTCATGCATTGATTGTTTCTTTTGTGCAGAAGCTTTTCAGTTTGATGTAATTCCATTTGTCTATGTTCGCTTTTGATGCCTGTGCTTTATTTTTATTTTTGAGACAGAGTGTTGCTCTGTCATCCAGGCTAGAGTGCAGTGGTGCACTCTCAGCTCACTGCAACTGCCACCTTCTGGGTTCAAGCAATTTTCCTGCCTCAGTCTCCCAAGAGTAGTTGGGACTACAGGCATGTGTCACCGTGGCCAGCTAATTTTTGTGTTTTTAGCAAAGACAGGGTTTTGCCATGCTGGCCAGGCTGGTCTCGAACTCCTGACCTCATGTGATCCGCCCACCTCGGCCTCCCAAAGTTCTGGGATTACAGGCATGAGTCACTGCACCTGGCCTATGCCTGTGCTTTTGAGGTCTTATCTAAAAAACCCTTGTCCAAACCAATGTCAAAAAATGTGTCCCCATGTTTTCTTCTAGTACGGTTTCATAGTTTTGGGTCTTAGATCTAAATGTTTAATTCATTTTGAGTTGATTTTTGTACATGGTGAAAGGTAGGGGTCTGGTTTCATATTTTTGCATACAGATACCCAATTTTCCTGGCACCATATATTGATGAGACTGTCCTTTCCCCCATGTGTGTTTTTTGCACCTTTGTTGAAAAATGAGTTGGCTGTAGTTGCAGGGATTAATTTCTGATCTCTCTATTATGTTCCATTGGTCTATACATCTGTTTCTAGGTAGTTTGAAGTACTAGCCAATGTATTTCTTTTTTGGTATAATGCCTTTTATCTTATCACATTTCTCTGGTTCCTTTGGCGTTGGAGGTTGTTTTTATAGCAGAAGTGCAGAAAGAAAAGAATGAAAATAAATGAATATTAGCTTTTTTTCTTTTTCAGTATGGGAAATTTTAAGCATTTACAAAAGTAAAGAGAATAATGTAATGAACCTTTACATACTCATCACCCGGCTTAAAGTGATCAACTTATGGATAAACTTCTTTAATTATATGCCCATCTACCCTCTCCTTTATGAGATAGTTTCTGTGCAGATCTCAAACATCGTATCATTTCATCTGCAAACATTTCTCCATGTCTCTCTAAAAAAGGAACTTTAACCATGTAGCCACAATTATTATTATTACACCTAAAAAACCAACAACAAATTCTTAATATCATCCAATATCCAGTCCATGTTTAAATATACTGAATTGGCTGGGCACGGTGGCTCAAGACTGTAATCCCAGCACTTTGGGAAGCTGAGGCGGGTGGATCACTCAAGGTCAGAAGTTTGAGACCAACCTGGCCAATATGGTGAAACCCTGCCTCTACTAAAAATACAGAAATTAACTGGGCATGGTGGGATGCGCCCGTGATCCCAGCTACACGGCAGGCAGAGGTTGCAGTGAGCCGAGATGGCACCACTGCACTCCAGTCTGGGCAACAGAGGGAGACTCGGTCTCAAACCAAAACAAAACACTAAACAACAAATTCTTAATAGCATCCAACATCCAGTCCATGTTTAACTATACTCAATTGGCCAGGCACAGTGGCTCATGCCTGTAATCCCAGCACTTTGGGAGGCTGAGGTGGGCAGATCACTTGAGGTCAGGAGTTTGAGACCAGCCTGGCCAATATGGCAAAACCACATCACCACTAAAAATACAAAAATTAGCAAGGCATGGTGGTGCACACCTGTAATCCCAGCTAATCACTTGAACCCAGGAGCAGAGATTGCAGTGAGCTGAGATGGTGCCACTGCACTCCAGCCTGGACAACAGAACTAGACTGTCTCAAAAAAAAAAAAATGTGTATATATATGTGTGTGTGTGTGTGTGTATATATATGTGTGTGTGTGTGTGTATATATATATGTGTGTGTGTATATATATATATATACCCAATTGTTGCATAATTTAAAAAACATATTGTATTCATTTGAATCAAGATCCAAACAAAGTCCACACAATCCACTGATTGGTAATAATTAAGTATCTTTTATCCTTTAGGCTCTCCCTTTCTCTCTTTTTTAAGTGTGGAAGGTGGAATAAGCAGGATTGGAGAGATTTTCCCTTGCTCTGTCTTCAGTTTGTTTATTGAAGAAATAAGGGGCTGGGCGGGGTGGCTCATGTTTGTAATCCCAGCATTTTAGGCGGCTGAGGCTGGTGGATCACTTGAGGTCAGGAGTTCAAGACCAGATTGGCCAACACGGTGAAAACCCATTACTTCCAAAACAACAACAACAACAACAACAACAACAAACCCACCACCACCACCAACAATAAACCCCCCCCAAAACAACAAACAACAACAACAACAAAATTAGCCAGGTGTGGTGGCACATGCCTGTAGTCCTTGAGAGGCTGAGGCAGGAGAATCACTTGAACCTGGGGGGTGGAGGTTGTAATATATATATATAGTATTTGTCTTGTAGAGTCTTCTACCTTCTGGTTTGTGGATTGCATCCCGGTGGTGTCATCTAACACATGAGCCCCCAATCCCTTGTACTGGTCCTCGGCCTGATTCCTAACAGGCCGCACAGTGGGAGGTGAGTGGTGGGCCACTGAACGAAGCTTCATCCATATTTACAGCTGCTCCCCATCGCTCGCATTACCACCTGAGCTCTGCCTCCTGTCAGATCAGCAGCAGCATTCGATTCTCGCAGGAGTGCGAACTCTTGGGAACTGCGCATGGGAGTGATCCAGGTTGCGAGCTTCTTCTGTAGCCCAGGCTGGAGTGCAGTGGCGGGATCTCAGCTCACTGCAAGCTCCGCCTCCCGGGTTCACGCCATTCTCCTGCCTCAGCCTCCCGAGTAGCTGGGACTACAGGCGCCGCCACCTCGCCCGGCTAGTTTTTTGTATTTTTTAGTAGAGACGGG
The DNA here is from genome assembly GCF_003255815.1 of Theropithecus gelada. NCBI lineage: Eukaryota > Metazoa > Chordata > Mammalia > Primates > Cercopithecidae > Theropithecus > Theropithecus gelada. The sequence continues at coordinate 61,663,785 of NC_037678.1, forward strand.
GTTTCACCGGGTTAGCCAGGATGGTCTCGATCTCCTGACCTCGTGATCCGCCCGTCTCAGCCTCCCAAAGTGCTGGGATTACAGGCATGAGCCACCTCCCTCCCTTCCTCCCTCCCTCCTTTCCTTCCTTCCTTCCTTCCTTCCTTCCTTCCTTCCTTCCTTCCTTCCTTCCTTCCTTCCTTCCTTCCTTCCTTTCTTTCTTTCTTTCTTTCTTTTTTTCTTTCTTTCTTTCTTTCTTTCTTTCTTTCTTTCTTTCTTTCTTTCTTTCTTTCTTTCTTTCTTTCTTTCTTTCTTTCTTTCTTTCTTTCCCTCTCCTTCTCTTTCTCCTTCTCCTTCCTTCCTCCCTCCCTCCCTCTCTCCTTCCTTCCTTCTCTCTCTCTTTTTCTTTCTTTCTTTCCCTCTCCTTCTCTTTCTCCTTCTCCTCCCTCCCTCCCTCCCTCCTTCCTTCCTTCCTTCCTTCCTTCCTTCCTTCCCTCCCTCCCTCCCTCCCTTTTCTTTCTTGCTTTCTTAGGTGCTTTATTGAAATATAAATTATATAACATAAACTGTGCATTCTTAAAGTATACAATTTGACAATAAGTATCATAAAAAGATTGCTACTGCTGTTACTGTCTTGACTCAAGGATGGCTCCATACCTACTTATTTAAAAAATTGGCTGGGCGCAGTGGCTCATGCCTGTAATGCCAGCACTTTGGGAGGCTGAGGCGGGTGGATCACTTGAGGTCAGGAGTTCGAGACCAGCCTGACCAACACGGTGAAACTCCGTCTGTACGAAATATAAAAATTTAGCTGGGCATGGTGGTGCATGCCTGTAATCCCAGCTACTTAGGAGGCTGAGGCAGGAGAATCGCTTGAACCCGGGAGGCAGAGGTTGCAGTGAGCTGAGATTGTACCATTACACTCCAGGCTGGGCAACAAGAGTGAAACTCCATCTCAAAAAAAAAAAAAAAAAAACCAAAACAGAAAAACAAGGAAAATATAGCAAATAAGTTGCCTGTAATTGATGCTTGATAGTTGTACATATTTATGGGGTACAGTATATGATATTTCAATACATGTGTACAGTGTGTAATGATCAAATCAGGATAATTAGCCAATGTACCATTTCTTTTTATTTTTCAGTATCCTTATAAACTTATGGATTTTGAATCTGTTTTATTTTAATCCCTATTGATTCTTCAATTGCCTCATCTTTGGTCAACAAGAGCCTCTTCACGTTGGCTTCTGAGTCTTTTCGACATGACACTATAGCTTTATTGCTTTCTGGAATGAAAAAATCTTCCTGGTTCATCTTGTACATTTTTTGCTCCAGACCTTGAATCAGCTGTTTCTCCTAGGAGCCCTGGTTCTTTTGTGGGAAATGGTTTTGATATTGCAACCTTTTCTCTAGGGGTGTTCATAGATACTGCATTGGTAATTGTTTCTAGGCCTTTTTAGTGGGTAGAGCTAGAGAAAAATGTTTTAGGAGATCTTGAGTTCATACTGATATTTTAAATTTCAATTTAAGGTATAGCATTTTTACTTCTTTTATATTTATATTTTTTCTTAAGCTGAAAATGTTGGTTTTAGTGGCAATAACATTAGATTTATTTGCTTTATCTTATAATGTATAAAATAACAACTTCTATTAATAATATGATTATGGAAAACGTTCTAAGATTAAAAACTGGTCAGGTGCGGTGGCTCACACCTGTAATCCCAGCACTTTGGGAGGCCTCGGGGGGCCAGATCACCTGAGGTCGGGAGTTCGAGACCAGCCTGACAAACATGGAAAAACCCCATCTCTACTAAAAATACAAAAAGAATTAGCCAGGCATGGTGGCACGTGCCTGTAATCCTAGCTACTCGGGAGGCTGAGGCAGGAGAATTCCTTGAACCTGGGAGGTGGAGGTTGCGGTGAGCCAAGATCACACCATTGCACTCTAGCCTGGGCAACAAGAGTGAAACTCCATCTCCAAAAAAAAAAAAAAAAGAAAAAAAGAAAAAAGAAAAAAGAAAAAAAATTAAAAACTTTTCTTTTTTTGGCAGTTCTTCTTGTCCTTTGGGTATATCCTGATGGGAATGTACAAATTACTATGTTTAAAGTCATTTGAAGTAATTCTTCTCTGAGCACTTATACCATCAATTTAATACATAGTTTTATACATTCATTTCATTTTGCTTTCATTTTAGAGGTTACTTTATTTAAAATTCCATTTTGTTTTAATGATTATGTGGAACATTTACATCGTTCCATAGCCAAATTTTCAAAATAAGTGTATTCAGGTAAGTCTAGCTTCTATACTTGTTCTTTGTACTCTGATGTCTTCCTTTCTCATAGCCATTTTTTAAAAAGTTCTTTTCTTTTATTAAAAAATATAAGCAAATGTATATATTGATTTCCCCTCTTTTGTACATGTTAGCATACCATACACTTTTCTTCTTTTACTTAACTATATATATAATATATGTATATACATTTTATATTTTATTTATTTATTATTTATTTATTTATTGAGACAGGGTCTTGCCCTGTTGCCCAGACCAGTGTGCAGTGTTGTGAACATGGCTCACTGCAGCCTCAACCCCCTGGGCTCAAGCAATCTGCTTACCTCAACCGTTTGAACAGCTGGGGTCACAGGCGTGCACTACCACGCCTGGCTAATTTTCCTTCTATTTTTTTTGTAGAGACAAGGTTTCACTAGGTTGGCCAGGCTGGTTTTGAACTCCTGGGTTCAAGCGATCCTCCTGTCTCAGGCTTCTGAAGTGCTGGGATTATAGGCATGAGCCACCATGCCCAGCCTAACAATATATTCTGAAGATCACCCTACTACAGTATACAAAGATAGCTGTCATTCCATTCTACGGCTTCATAGTACTCCGCTGTGTAAATATGCCAAAATTTATTCACATAATCCCCTGTTGATGGATATTTTGGTAGTTTCTAGCCCCTTGTTATTACGAGTGCTGCAACAAAGAACCTTGTGTCAGACATTTGCCAGAGTATTTTTGGGATCGACTCATGGAAGTTGTATTGCTACGTAAACGCATATGTAATATTGGCTTTTGAGATCCTAGCGCAAGAATGCTTTCTTTATTATCAGTTATTTTTAAAATAGCAAAATCTATCAAAACTCTTTTCACTGTAAATTGACAATTTGTAACTGTAAATTTGTGAGGTACAAAGTGATGTTATAATGTATGAATACAATGTGGAAGAATTAAGTCAAACTAGTTAAGACATCCACCACCTCAACAAGAATACTCTCTGTGTGAGCTTTTTTCACACTACCTCTCTGTGCATCAGTTTCTCATCTGCAAAATGAGAATAATAACAGTATTTACCTCAGGGAGTTGTTAGGAAGACTAAATGGGCTAGTTGTTTTAAAATGTTTAGAATAGGCTGGGCACGGTGGCTCATGCCTGTAATCCCAGCACTTTGGGAGGCTGAGGTGGGCGGATTGCCTGAGCTTAGGAGTTCAAGACCACCCTGGGCAACAGGGTGAAACCTTGTCTCTACTAAAAAAAATACAAAAACTTAACTGGACATGGTGGCGGGCACCTGTAGTCCCAGCTACTTGGGAGGCTGAGGCAGCAGAATCGCTTGAACCCAGAAGGCGGAGGTTACAGTCAGCCGAGATCGCGCCACTGCACTCCAGCCTGGGCGACAGAGGGAGACACTGTCTCAAAAGGAAAACAAAACAAAGAAAAAAAAACCAAAACAAAACAAAAGAAAAAAAAAAAAGAAAAATTAGCTGGGCATGGTGGTGGGTGTCTATAATCCCAGCTACTTGGAAGGCTGAGGCAGGAGAATCACTTGAACCCAGAAGGTGAAGGTTGCAGTGAGCTGAGAAGGCACCACTGCTCTCCAGCCTGGGCAACAGAGTGAGACTCCATCTCAGTAAATAAATAAATAAATAAATAAATAAATAAATAAATAAATAAAGTGTTTAGAATTTTCCTGGTACATGAAAAATGTTCAATAAATGTTAGTTGCTTTTATTATTAGCAAAGGGATAGAAAGTATGGGAATATGTGGACAGGTGGAACAGTAGAGTTAGATGCTGCTGTAAGTTTTTAAGAAGGGATTCTGGAGCTGTTCCTTCTGCCCCTGCAGGAAAGGGAAGAATCGAATAACCCAGTAATGAAGTTTGGAGATTCAATGAATAGGACAAGGACTAATAGCTTAATGTTAGCATAGACAGTGGCCCCTAAGGCTCCAGATGCCCCTCTTCCGAATGCTGGAGTGCTGGCTACACACTCTGACCTGTCTGAAGACTTAGATGCACTCTGGAGGAAGAGAGGAAGGAAGCAGTCACTTGACCACATTTAACCTGAGTTTATTCACAGTAAATCTCTGCCACTAGGCTGCATGGGCACTTGGGATAGAAATAAAATTCAGTTATACAAAAACAAGGTATTTTATATATTCTTTTTTTTTTTTTTTTTTTTTGAGACGGAGTCTCGCACTCTCACCTAGGCTGGAGTGCAGTGATGCCATCTCAGCTCACTGCAAGCTCCGCCTCCTGAGTTCACACCATTCTCCTGCCTCAGCCTCCTGAGTAGCTGGGACTACAGGCGCCTGCCACCACGCCTGGCTAATTTTTGTATTTTTAGTAGAGACGGGGTTTCACCATGTTAGCCAGGATGGTCTCGATCTCCTGACCTTGTGATCCGCCCACCTCAGCCTCCCAAAGCATTGGGATTATAGGCGTGAGCCACTGCGCCCGGCCTTTATATATTCATTTTACATGAGCTTATGGCCTATGAAATTCAACTCACTACAACATAATTATTGACTGAGAGCCTGAGGCACAAGAGGAGGGTGTGAAAGAATGGAAGGAGTGGGAGGGAATAAAAGAAATATTGGAAGGCAGCTCTTTGTTCACCTTACACATGGGGCTAGAGCTCTGATGTCCAATATAGTAGCCATTAACTACCTGAGTCCAGTGGCTACCAAATTGGAAAACCTAGCTATAGAAATTTTCAGCATTGCACTGTTCTATTGCACAGTGCTGGGAATGTTGATTGGACGTGCATAGTAGGTGGCAGAGTGTAAACCCTGGTGCTGGAGGTCCATCCTGATATTCTTATTTTTGGTTCTCAATAAATGGGCTCAAAATGGTCCTCTGAAGGTCCTGGACAGCTGCTTGCATCCACACGGCCATCCGAGTCTGTGTCTCAGACTTCTGTTCCTTCCTCCTTCCTCTAGGGAGTAACTGCCTGCAGCTCTAGCTCTTCATCCCCTTTCTTACAACCTGTTCCTCCAGAGTCATGCCCAGACTCTTGTCCTGGGTCTCCTTCCCAGGCTCTCAGGAGACTTAAGTCAAGCTGGTCTATTTGTCCTCTGTCATCTGCCTAGACTAAGTTAAGGTGGCTGGCAGGCTCCCTGGAGTTGGAGGCAGACAGGGCACCCCCAGCTAGTTCCTCCTTAGTCTCTGCTGGCTCACTTCCTGTTTTTAATAGCTAGGTCCCTGGGCCTATCAAGGGGTGATGTAAGGCCTGTCTCTTCCCCAACACACCATGCTTACTTTGAAAAGGGGGAAGTGGAACTGCTCAGTGTTCATGAGCTGAACTAATAGCGCCTTCTGTCCTGCAGTCCTCCCAGCCCTGAAACCTCCAGCTCTCAGTCCTACTCAGGTTCCCACACCCACCCCACAAAAAGCCTTGTCTGAGACTTCCTCCAGAATTGCAAGGTCTGGGGAGCTGGGTGCCACAGACCCAGAGGAAGTTTCCCTGCCCTGTTCTGCTTGGTTCTGCAGAGATGATGTGACCACCTCACTGCTATCCAATTTCCATTCAATGAGTATTTGTTGGTCATCTGGGCCTGACCGTGAGGTCACCAGGGTCTACAAGGCAGATGAAACCCCTGCTCCTTAGACATCTGTCCTAGTGGGGGAGACAGACAACAAAGAAGAAAAATGGGATACTGGTGGAGGAGTTGGTTGGGGGCAGAATCTAATATTGGAGGTTCTTTTGGGTTGGAGAGAGCTGGGTGTGCTAGGCAGGGACAAAATGGAAAGGAGAGAGGAGGTGTATGCCTGACTGTGAGCTCCATGAAGCCAGGGACTGTGCCCTATTTGCCTTCCATCGATTCCTCAGTGATTCCTTCCATTGATTACATTGATTCCTCCTCAGAGCAGCAGCTCATGAAACACTGAATGAATGACCGACCAGTGCTGCTGAGACAGGCACAAAGCTGGGGGCTTTTGAGCTGGACTTGCCTCTGTGGTCCCCACGGCTGCCCTTGTTGCATGGGGCCTGGACTCCAGCCCCAGCCCAGCCAGCTTTGCTGCCACTTGGATTCATTCTCTGCAGTTTCCAGGTCTTTGCCTGAGCTACGGCCTCCAACCTATCCCAGCTCAGGGCTGGTATGGGTCTAGGCAGCTCTATACAGCCCTTTCCTCACTTGGCAATTTGTGAAGTGGAGACATCAAGTGGTCAGATCTTGGAACGGCAGCAGTCGAGCTGTGCACGCAGAGCAAAGGCTCCCGAGCCCTCCTGCCAGGCTGAGCCCTGATGCAGGCACGATTAGTGCTGAATCCACACAGAACCTTATCCTGGCTGAGCCCAGATTCCAGCCATAGGAGAAACTCTAATCCTGGTCACAGACTGAGACCTCCATCTCCTAATTAGGGGTCTAAGAGGGGTACTCCTAAACAATTCCCCTAATTTTACATTTGTACTGTAATGACCTGATACCACTTTAAAAACTTTCTTTTTTGGAAGGGTCACATATATTCAGAATTTTCCAAACTAAACATACCCATGCAACCAATGCTCATGGCTGGCATCCCAGACGCCTTCATCTTCATACTTCCTTCTACTCGCTACCTCCCCAAGGGTAACAACTTCTACATATTTGAAATCATACTGTGTATACTTTTCTTTTTTTTTTGAGACAGGGTCTCACTCTGTCACCCAGGCTGGAGTGCAGTGGTGCGATCTTGGCTCACTGCAACTTCTGCCTCCCAGGTTCAAGTGATTCTCATGCCTGAGTAGCTGGGACTACATGTGCGTGCCACTACACCCAGCTAATTTTTTGTATTTTTAGTGAAGACAGGGTTTCCATCATGTTGGCCAGGCTGTGTATACTCTTTCTGGTGTCTGGCTTCTTCTACTCAACATCATGTTGGTGAAATTCATCCACACTAATGTGTGTCCTTGTTGATTGGTTATCCTTGGTGTGCACCGTCAGCCCCCCGCATCCATGGATTCTGCATCCATGGATTAAACCAACCACAGATTAAAAACATTTGAAAAAAAGTTGTGTTTGTTCTGAACATGTACAGACTTTTTTCTTGTCATTCTTTTCTTTTCTTTTTTTTTTTTTTTTTTTGAGACGGAGTCTCTCTTTCATCCAGGTTAGAGGGCAGTAGTGCAACCTTGGGTCACTGCAACATCCATCCACCTCCCAGGTTCAAGTGATTCTCCTGCCTCAGCCTCCCAAGTAGCTGGGATTATAGGCATCCGCCACCATGCCTGGCTAATTTTTGTATTTTTACTGTAGACAGGGTTTCACCATGTTGGCCAGGCTGGTCTTGAACTCCTGACCTCAGGTGACCTGCCCGCCTTGGCCTCCCAAAGTTGCTGGGATTACAGGCGTGATCCACTGCCCCCAGCCCTTGTCATTCTTTTCTTTTTTTTTTTTGAGACGGAGTCTCGCTCTGTCACCCAGACTGGAGTGCAGTGGCGCATCCGGCTCATTGCAAGCTCCGCCTCCTGAGTTCACGCCGTTCTCCTGCCTCAGCCTCCTGAGTAGCTGGGACTACAGGAACCCACCACCACACCCAGCTAATTTTTTCTATTTTTAGTAGAGACAGGGTTTCACCGTGTTATCCAGAATGGTCTCCATCTCCTGACCTCGTGATCTGCCTGCCTCAGCCTCCCAAAGAGCTAGGATTACAGGCATGAGCCACCGCGCCTGGCCCATTATTTTCTTAAAATACAGTATAACAACTATTTATATAGCATGTACATTGTATTAGGTATTATAAGCAATCTAGAGATGATTTAAAGTTTATGGGAAGATGTGCATAGGTTATATTTAAATACAACACCATTTTATGTAAAAAACTTGAGCATCCCTGAATTTTTGTATCTGTGGGAGTCCTGGAATCAATCCCCCATGGATACTGAGGGATAGCTGTATTTCATTGTGTGAATTTATACTGCAACTTAGTTATCTATTCTACTGTCAATGAGCATTTGGGTACTTCCATTTGGAGGTTATTATAAGTAGTGCTGCCATGGATTTTGTAGTATATGTCATTTGGTGAACAGAGCTAGGCATCTCTGTACCTAAACGTGGAATTGCTGGGTTGCGGGGTTTGATTTAGCTTCAGTAGATGTTAACAGATAGTTTTCTGAAGTAGTTATACCGATTACATGCCCCACTCAGGGTATGCCAATTCCAGTTGTTCTACACCCTTACATTGTTCATTCTAGACTTTTTGTCTTTTCTACTGTAGACTTTCTGGGTGATGTGTACTGATGATATCACTCTTGGATGGACCCGCAATGCAGATGAGCTTATGTACAGATGTATCAATTTTATTATTACTAAATGGAAGGGATTTTAATGGAACTGGCCCTGCTATCTTATAATTGACATTGAAAAGGGATCCCGCTCAACACTTCTAAAACCCAAATAAGGCTGGGCGCGGTGGCTCACGCCTGTAATCCCAGCACTTTGAGGGGCCGAGGCGGGCGGATCACAAGGTCAAGAGATTGAGACCATCCTGGCCAACATGGTGAAACCCCCTCTCTACTAAAAAAAAATACAAAAAGTTAGCCAGGCGAGGTGGCAGACGCCTGTAATCCCAGCTACTCGGGAGACTGAGGCAGGAGAATGGCATGAACTCGGGAGGCGGAGCTTGCAGTGAGCCAAGATTGCACCACTGCACTCCAGCCTGGCCAGCAGAGCAAGACTCTTGTCTCAAAAAAACAAAAAACAAAACAAAAAACCCAAATAAAAAATTTTAGTCATTTTGGCAAACATTTTTAAATCTCTGAAATTCATAAACTCATAAAGGACTGCTTCTATCACCTAACTGCTTATTTTTAGTAACTTTTTTATTTTTTGGAGACAGGGTCTCACTCTGTCGCCTAGGCTGGAGTGCAATGGCAGTCTCAGCTCACTGCAGCCTCCACCTTACGGGCTCAAGTGATTCTCCATCCTCAGCCTCCCAAGTAGCTGGGATTACAGGTGTATACCACCACACCTGGCCGATTTCTGTATTTTTAGTAGAGATGGGGTTTCACCACATTGGCCAGGCTGATCTTGAACTCCTGGCCTCAAGCGATCCACCCACCTTAGCCTCCCAAAGTGCTGAGATTACAGGCATGAGCCACCGAGCCACCGCGCCCAGCCAAAAACTCTTATCTGAGCAGACATTTTGTTGCACTTAAGCTTGGAAGATTCAATAGGGAGTAACTTTTTGCTAAATTGGGATTTAGCATTATTTGTTTTATACATGTGCATGCGTGTATATATACATGAGTAATATACAGGAGTATACTAGTGTACTACTCTTGTAGCATATGTCCATTGATGAACATAGGTAGGCATTTCTGTACTTAGAAGTGTGTATATACATACGCGTACATTTATATTATATTCTCTCACACACACACGGTATTAATTGAAGAGAGTTATAAGACACAGCTTTAGGAAACTAGTTGCCAAATTTTGTCTTGATCTTACTGAGCACAGTGTTTGTTTATTTGGCCCAAAGAAGCAATGGCCCAGGGACCATTTTGGGGAGCTGACTTCTAGCTATAAAATGGTTCCAAGCAAAGAAACACTGGAGTTCCCAGAGTTCCATATCCACCTTCCACATCACCCCAATTCCTACTTTACCTCACTTGCTGGCACCGTGTCTGGGCTCTGAGGCATGGAGACTATGCAGGATAGATGAGGCAGAAATGACCAGGAGACTCTCCAGCTGCCAGTGTGCAGAAGCCACCACAACTGGTAACCAATCAAGTATCATACTTGTAAAACAATTGTTTTTTTTTTGTTGTTGTTGCCCAGGCTGGAGTGCGGTGGTGTAATCTCGGCTCACTGCAAGCTCCACCTTCCGGTTTCGAGCAATTCTCGTGTCTCAGCCTCCCAAGTAGCTGGGATTAGAGGTGCCTGCCATCATGCCTACTAATTTTTGTATTTTTAGTAGAGACGGGGTTTCACCATGTTGGCCAGGCTGGGCTCGAACTCCTGACCTTGTAATCCACCTGCCTCGGCCTCCTAAAGTGTTGGGATTACAGGCATGAGCCACCATGACTGGCCAAAACAATTCTTTTAGCTAAAAGTCATACATTTCCTCTTATTTAAATGACAGGCTGATTTTTGTCTCTGCTTACAGGAAACACATACCTAGGAAGTGGTCAACCTTCATAGTCTGAAGGAGGAAGTGGTCAAATACCAAGATCAAAATCTGGTTTATTAATCACTGGGCAGGAGTGTGTAGAGGAAGCCAGGCTGGGAAATGGAGACCCTGTTAGGGACTACATCAAATCCAGGTTACAATCAAGCGTTGGTACCTGAAAGCTGTTTCTCTTTACCTGGAGACTTTTCACTTCTTTGCTCTGGACAGGCTTGGCTGGTCCCAGCATTTAACAACATTTAACTGCATTTAACTCTCAAAGGCAATCTTGTCACCCTCATTTCTATTTCATCTCAAGAACTAACAATTTCAAGAGTGAAAAAAATAGGGGGATGAAGAAATAGGGACAAAGGGGAAATGAGAGAAGAAAAGTTAAGAGCAGTTAGGGGAGAGGTTAGTGCAAGCAATGCAGTTTATAGACTCCTGGGTACTTGGAAACCATGGGCCACAAATCTGACTCTGAGCTTTCTAGCAGCCATTGTGAAAAGGGAAATGTGATCCATCACGATTAATAAAGCTTGTCAGGTAAAAAGCAAAACAGTTTTCCCCTAGAGAAAATGCCTATTCCCATCATTAAGATTTGGAAGAAATTTCTTCTGGGGCATACAGAGAGACACGGTGCCAGAAAGTCAGATTAAGTGGGAATTGGGGCGATGTGGAAGGTGGATCTGGAACCCGGGAACTCCAGTGTTTCTTTGCTTGGAACCATTTTATACTTTCTGCAGATCTAGAAGACAGCTCCTCGAAATGGTCCCTGGGCCACTGCTTCTTTGGGCCATCTCAGGAGGTAAAGAAATGGCCTTTTGAATCACAAGTGAGCAAGGAGGTAAGAAGTACTTCGTGACCTGGGTTACTCCCAGCGGGTGAAGCTTGATATTGGCTGCTGTCCTTTACCCTGGACCCCGGACGGGCAACACAGGTGAATGTTGGGACTACAGAGAGGTGAGCATAATATCTTGCTCACTCTGGAAAGACCCAAAGAGATAATTCACCCCTTTTCTTTATCTTCTGATGAGACTTTTGGCCAAAATTCTTTTTGGACTGAGAAATGATTTTTTTGGTTCCAGAGTCCATCTCTTAGGAGAGCACGGAGGGGAGATTCACAGCATCTTAAGAGTTTATCACATTAGGCTCCTGGGGCAGGCAGAAGCGTGGCCCCCAAAGATATTTTGCATCCAAACTGCCAGAACCTGCAAATACTTTACTTTAACATGGCCCAAGGGACTCTGCAGATGTGATTAAGCTAAGGATCTTGAGACGGGGGAGATGATCCTAGATTATCTGGCTGGGCCCAGTGTAATCGCAAGGTCCTTATAAGAGGAAGGCAGGATGAAAGTCAGAGGAAGAGTCGTGCTAATAGAGTCAGAGGTCAAAGCTTGGCATGGTGGCTCATGCCAGTAATCCCAGCACTTTGGAGGCTGAGGAGGGTGGGTTGCTTGAGCCCAGGAGTTCGAGACCAGCCTGGGCAACACAGAGAGATCCTGTTTCTACAAAAAATGCAAAAAGTTAGCTGGATGTGGTGGCGCATGCCTGAAGTCCCAGCTACTTGGGAGGATCACATGGGCCCAAGAAGCCAAGACTTCAATGAGCAGTGATTGTGCCACTGCACTCCAGCCTGGGGACAGAGTGAGATCCTGTTTCAACAACAACAACAACAACAACAAAAAGTAGAATGAAAGGTCAGAGTGATTCAATGGCTGGCTTGAAGATGGATAAGGGCCACAAGCCATGGAATGTGGGTGGCCTTTAGAAGCTGGAAGAGGCAAGGAACGCATTTTATCCTAGAGCCTCCAGGAAGAATGCGGCTCTGCAGAAACCTTGATTTTTAGCCCTGTTCTGACTTGCAGGACTGTAAAATACTATGTATTGTTTAAGTGGTTAAGTTGTTACAGCAGCAACGGGAACTGAACACAACCCCCCAACACACACACACATGCACACACACTCAGCATTTGAAATATGCCTTGTGGACTTTTCCTCATCTAGCTAAATATATCCAGCTGTATAGAGAAGAGTGGTGTCTGGGGGCTGGGGTTTGGTCATTCAGAGCCCAGAGCTGCCAAAGCCTGTCCAGGCACATTCCAAGGAGAGAGGGTTGGAGCCAACAGATTTCCAATATCTCTAGAGCTGCTGGTCAGGGTGGCCCCCGTGGAATGTATTTGGCTCCTCCAATCTGATGCCCAAAACATCCACTTTTTCTGGCTCTGAATCCAGGGCTGCTCATGGAGAGAGAATGGTCTGCTCTGGCCAGTGATAAAATGCTGGTCTTTGCTGCACATTCACCTCGGCCTGTGCACTGACAGTAATAGCAACATGTGTTGAGAACTTACTCTGTGCCAACACTTTGCATGGGGGATCTCATGGAATTCTTACCAGGACTTTGTGAAGCTGGCTCTGCTTGACCGTAGGCTGTCAGTGTGACCTTCAGAGTGACCAGCAAAGCCTGGGATTTGGTTGCCCAATTGCAGCTCTGTGCTGAGAAGGCCTTAGGGTGCCAGCATGAATACCCTTGGGGAGTAACACATCCATTTCTGTCTTAGTTCAGGCTGCTATAACAGAATATCATAGACTGGGTGGCTGAAATAACAGAATTTTATTTATCATGGTTTTGGAGGCTGAGATGTCCACTTTCAAGGTGCTGGAAGATTCAGTATCTGGTGGGGACACTCTTCTTGCTTTGCAGAGGGCTGTGTTCTTGTTGTATCCTCACATGGTAGAGAGGGGGAGAGCTAGCTATTGATTGACTGAAAGAGAGACAGAGGCCTCTCTTATGTTTCTTCTCTTCTTTTTTTTTTTTTTTTTTTTTTTTTAAGACAGAGTCTCTCGCTCTGTCGCCCAGGCTGGAGTGCAGAAAGGCAGTCTCGGCTCACTGCAAGCTCTGCCTCCCGGGTTCATGCCATTCTCCTGCCTCAGCCTCCGGAGTAGCTGGGATTACAGGCACCAGCCACCACGCCCGGCTAATTTTTTTGTATTTTTAGTAGAGGCGGGGTTTCACTGTGTTAGCCAGGATGGTCTTGATCTCCTGACCTCGTGATCCGCCCACCTCAGCCTCCCAAAGTGCTGGGATTACAGGCGTGAGCCATCGTGCCCGGCCTGTTTCTTCTCTTTTCATTCTTTTTTTTTTTTTTTTTTTGCTTTTTTTCCCTCTCTCTTCTCGTTTTCTTCTTGTGTTTCTTCTTAAAAGGGAACTAATCCCATTCATGAGAGCCCCACCTTCATGACCTAATCACCTCTCAAAGGTCCTATCTCTTAATACCATCCCATTAGGGATTAGGTTTCAACATATTAATTTTGGGGAGGACACAAACATTCAGTTCATAGTAACTTTGATCTTTCTCTTTCTTGATTTCTGTAGTTGGAATTCCTGAAAGCTGCCTTGACTCCTCCTAGAACAATGTGGGACATAAATAAACAAGTAGATGGTAATTAAAACATCTGACTGTTGGGTGGACACAAACTGGTCCTCTAATCCTAGCCTCATACTAAATTTTAGCGTGATTCTCCCCTTGATCTCTGACCCTGGTCCTATACTGACTGCTAATCCCACACGGAGTGGGACAACCTACTCTCAGTTGACATGAATAGCTTATTGAGGGATTGGTTGTGCCAGATGCTAGTCTAAGTGTTTTACATTTATTCATGGATTTAATCTTCCCAATGGCCCTAGGGATAGGCATTATTATAACTTCTGTTTTAGAATGAATGATTATATAGTCTTTTTATTTTTATTTATTTTTGAGACAGGGCCACACCTTGTCACCCAGGCTGGAGGGCAGTGCCGTGATCTCGGCTCCCTGCAGTCTCAACCTCTCAGGCTCAAGTGATTCCCCCACCTCAGTCTCCTGAGTAGCTGGGACTACAGGCACATGCCACCATACCTAGCTATTTTTTTTTTTTTTTTTTAATTTTTGGTAGAGATGGAGTTTCACCATGTTGCCTAAGCTAGTCTTAAACTCTTGGACGATGCTTCTGCCTCATCCTTGCAACCAAAGTGCTGGGATTACAGGTGTGAGCCACCGCACTCAGCCTGATAGTACCTATTTCACAGGGTGGTGGGGAGAACAAAAGGGGAAAACTGTGGGAAGTGCTTTGTAAATTGTAAAACATTGTATAAACGTCTTAAGGTCTCCTTTAGGAGGATGTCCATTTATTATTTTACTTATTCCAGTTATTTTCTGAGCACCTACTGTGTGCCAGGCATTGTACTCATTGCAAAGGGTTACAGGAGTGAACATAGTCCCTTCTTTCATGGGGCTTACAGGTCACGAGGGTAGCAGGACATTAAAAGGCCATGTAAGCATAAGCATCATGGAATTATAACTGTGATGTGTGCAATGAAGGGATTGTCACAGGCAGCTCAGAGAGTGTGGAGCCAGGAACCTGCCAGACCTCGGGTTTCAGGCCCCAGGCTTTGGGCAGCCTCTCCAACCTCTCCAGGTCTCATTTTCCCGCATAGGCTGGTCTGCCGTGATTGTGGATAGGGTGCCAAGAACCAGAACTCAGGCCACAAACAGCCTCCTAGGGGCCATCAGATGGGTCTGTGCTCATCCAGAAATCTGAGGCCTTACAGGGAGACTCCTCGGCTGGTACATCGGGTGTTGGGGTGTGGAGTCCTTGTTTGAGTTCAGTAAGGTCAGGGCTGTTTGGAATGATGGGCAGGGGAGAAGGCAGGGCTTGGCACATGGCCCCAGACCATGAGCCCTCAGGCCTTCATCTTTTTCTTTAACAATTCCAGAATACGGCTTACCAGGCTGGGTTGGGCTCAGGCCTGTGGCTGTAGGGAGTGAAGCTGAGTCTGGGTTCAAGGCCTTGTGGCCACGGATGAGGGGACAGCAGCGGGGACACTTTATTGGGCTCTAGAATCCTCTCTCTGGTGGACACTGGCCTGAGCTGCTCTGTGTTGTCTCCTGGGTTTTCCAGAGCTGCATGGTAGCCCCGCCCTAGGCCTCCAGTGAAATGAACAGGCTCCTTTGGAAACAGACTCTCAGGGGGGACAAGACAGTCCCTGTGTCCCAACAGACCACAGAATCTTACCCTGCTAGAGGCACTTTTTGATGGGGACTGGAGGGCTCACAATGAATCGCAGAGTTGAGACAAACTGAGGAACCTCAAGGCCAGGCCTGGGGGGCGGGCAGATCAGAGTCCCAGGGGATTCCGTGCCAGGGAGAGACCTGAGACAGAGCAGGAGCTCTGCTGTCACCTGGTGGCAGATTTTGGAACTGCTGTTGGATCAGATGCCTCCTCTCTTGGGGTCTTGACTTTCTGTTCCACCCTGTTTAGCTCAGCTCATCTCAGCTCCTGACGAAGTGGACAATAGGGAGGACCTAGAGAATAAATTTGGTAGGGATGGTGGCAAGTTCTGGCCATAGAGTCCCTTTTGCCTTTCACTCTCCTAGCACTGGCCAGGTTCACCATAGTTCTGAGAATCAAGGGCAATTCCAGAAAAAGGGCTGTTATTGGGAACTGGGCAGCCACCCTGCCCTAGCCCTCATCCTCCTCCAAAGAGACCACCATGGGCTTCACAGGCCTCAAGGTCAGTGTTGACGATGTCTCCTTTAGACCTGACACCCTAGGAACCTTGAGTTTACTCGGACACCTGCAGCCTGGGTCAGGGGCCATAACCTGTGATAGGCATCGATGGGAAATACGGTGCTGGCTAGCTCAGATTTTCACAGGAGACTCCTCACAGGCTGGGAAACATGGGAACTGGTCCACCCTTGGATATCAATGTAAGTCATTCTGGCTATTATTAAAAAGTAAAAAAACAACAGATGCTGACGAGGTTGCAGAGAAAAAGGAACGCTTTTGCATGGTTAGTGGGAATGTAAATTAGTTCAACCATTGTGGAAGACAGTGTGGCAATTCCTCAAAGACCTAGAGGCAGAAATACCATTTAGCCCAGCAATCCTATTACTGGGTATATACCCAAAGGAATAGAAATCATTCTATTATGAAGACACATGCACATGTATGTTCATTGTGGAACTCTTCACAATAACAAAGACGTGTGGTACATATATACCCTGGAATACTATGCAGCCATAAAAAGGAACAAGATCATGTCCTTTGCAGGGACATGGATGGAGCCGGAGGCCATTATCCTCAGCAAACTAACACGAGAACAGAAAACCAAACACCGCATGTTCTCACTTATAAGTGGAAGCTGAATGATGACAACATATGGACATCTGGGGGTGGGGAACAACACACAGTAGGGCCTATGGGATGGGGCCAGGGGAGGGAGAGCATCAGGAGGAATAGCCAATGGGTACTGGGCTTAATCCTAGGTGATGGGATGATCTGTGCAACAAACCACCATGGCAACAAACATGCACATCCTGCATATGTACCCCCGAACTTAAAATAAAAGTTGAAAAAAAAAATGTAAGCCATTCCTCCCAGGCCTCACTTATCTGTAAGGAGTATGTGTCTACAAGTTACATGGTGTAACTACAGAGGTGCCACCAACCCTGAGGCGAGCCAGCCTGTAGGCCATGGAGTAGTCAGCCGAAATCCTGAAATCAGGAATGCAAAATGTTTATGAAACAGGTGATTTTTTAAAGAAATGCAATTTAGAATCCTTTACATGTATCTCTTAAGAAGTTGTATCTTAGAAAAATTATCAAAGAAAACCGAAGAAAGAATAAGGCCTACAGAAAAGTGGGAAGCATTTTGGCAAATGTGTTTTAGATCCTTAACTTGGCTTCAGCTGGAGTAAATGAACTAGTGAATGAATTTGTTTTTGTATAAACTTATTAGTAATAGAAAATTATTTTTGGCCGGGCGTGGTGGCTCATGTCTGTAATCCTAGCACTTTGGGAGGCTGAGGTGGGCGGATCACCTGAAGTCAGGAGTTTGAGACCAGCCTGGCCAACAGGGTGAAATCCCGTCTCTACCAAAAATACAAAAATTAGCTAGGTGTGGTGGCACGTGCCTGTGATCCCAGCTACTCAGGAGGCTGAGGCAGGAGAATCACTGGAATCCGGGAGGTGGAGGCTGCAGTGAACCAAGATCACGCCCCTGCACTCCAGCCTCAGCGACAGAGCAAGACTCCATCTCAAAAAAAAAAAAAATTTTTTTTTTCTTCTCTTCTCCTGCAAAACGATGTTGACAAGTATTAGAGGGAACATGGGAACACAGGGGAACTCATATGCATACACTTTGAGAGACTATGGACTTGGAGGATGTGGCTGTAGCAGTTTGTAGGAGTTAAAATTTGGAAACAATTCAAGTGTCATTAGCAGGGGCACAGATAAATACATCGTGGTGCATAAGGCAGATGTCAGTTGTGTGACAGCCTCCTTAGTTAAAACAAATGATCTCTGTGTATTGCCATGGAAAGAACCAAAAAACTATGTAGGATTAGAAAGCAAGTTGCAACAGCATATATACAGTCTATTATTTATGGATTTATATATTGTAACAAAAGAGGAAAACACTATGGGGAACACACAGTGCTTTCATTTGTCAAAGAATGAATAAATGCGTCTTTGCCTGGGTAAGGCCTGGCCACCTTTCAGCTCTCAGTTCAGTATGTCACTGCTTCAGGGCAGTAGGTACCTGGACAGTGGGTCTCAGAACCCAAACCTTTCCTTTACGTCTCTGTTATAGTAGCATATTTGTGTGATTATTTCTTCCTCATAGCATTCATTCGAACAGGGAGCCTGATCACCCTCTTCACCACGGTATTGCTAGAACTTACCTCAGTGCCTGACGCATGGTACCTATTCAATGAATTTCTGATTTCTTTCTGTTCCCCTGACTAGGTATAAGCTCCATGAAACGAAGGGGCGAGACAGGGGAGGAGTGCTGGTTTTCTTTCTCATGGAATCCCCCAAGGCTTAGCGATTAGGAGGGCAGGCTGTGGACTCAGAATTCGGAGCTCAAATCCTGGCTCTGCCACTGCTAGCTGTGTGACCTGGGTCAAATAAACGTTGCATCTCCGAGTTCAATGTCTTTATTTGTAAAAAAGGGTAAGGATGCCTTCCTTAGAGTGTTGTTAGAATTAAATGGTTAGCGTGTGAAAACAACCCACCAAAGTGCTTGGTACTGGGGCCTCATTTATTTGTTGAATGTACAAGTGCCCCCGTTGTGAGAAGCACCGGGGCTGGGGCCTGTCCTATGCAGCCAGGATGCTGCTTGTGTTTCACCCTCTGGGGCCTGTTAGGTCATTTCTTATATTTACACCAGGTGGCGCTGTGGCCATTCTCACCGGTGATGCTCAGCCCATCGCCGCACCAAGCTTCAAAGTGGCTTCCAGTCTGCTTCCCAGCCAGAAGGCCGTCTGCAGGTCCCCAAGTGGCCGTCCCACTCTGCTTTAACTTCTCAGAGATGGGGCGCTCACTGTTCACAGGCTGGAGACGCCTTCAGGGCTGGTCTGAGCGTCTCTATCCTCTGGGTTGGGGCAACTGGACCCTGGCGGACTAGGGAAGCCCAGATGGAAAGTCATGGGCTGACCAGGGTTGGAAAGGGTTTCGGTGAGGCCAGCAAGCTGCTCGGGAGGCGCTCACTCTCAGTGTGCAAGGGTGGGACTGACCTCACTGGAGGCTTCATGAGGACACCTGGGGGCTGGGCTGCGGCCAGTCCATGGCTTTAGACCTGCCTGTCCTTCACTCATCCACAATAGTATAGGGCACCCACCATGTCCCAGGCTCCATATGAACTCACTTGTTTCTCTTAAGAACCCTAGCTAGCCGGGCGCGGTGGCTCACGCCTGTAATCCCAGCACTTTGGGAGGCCGAGGCGGGTGGATCACGAGGTCAGGAGATCAAGACCATCCTGGCTAACATGGTGAAACCCTGTCTCTACTAAAAATACAAAAAATTAGCCAGGCGTGGTGGTGCGCGCCTGTAGTCCCAGCTACTCGGAGGCTGAGGCAGGGGAATGGCGTGAACCCGGGAGGTGGAGCTTGCAGTGAGCTGAGATCGCACCACTGCACTCCAGCCTGGGTGACAAAGCCAGACTCCATCTCAAAAAAAAAAAAAAAAAAAAAAAAAAAAAAAAAAAAAAAAAAAAAAAAGAACCCTAGCTAGTAAGAACTATTATTATCTGTATTTTTCAGATAAGAGAATTGACGTAGAGACAAATTAAGAAACTTACAGGTAAAAAGTGGCAAAGCTGAGGTTTGAACCCTGGCAGTTTGGCTCTAAGTGTCACCTCTTAGCCATCTTCTTCCACTGCTGTGCTGACCCGTCCATCCTTCTTTCCCTCCCTCTACCAGTCTCCCCATCCAGCACACATTTGCTAAGCTGTCGCTCTGTGGGGCTCAGTGGGGAGCAAAGCTGGGCACTGCCCCGGCCCTTGTGGGGTTTTCAGCCCATCAGGTGGAGACCTGGCTCTGCCATAACTTTATCCTGTGACCTTGGACAGGCCCTTTGACGTCGCTGTGCCTCAGCGTCTTCACTGTGAAATGGGAATGAGAATCCTGGCCTCGCTGAGTTTTGGGGAGGATGGAATGACTTCAACCTTCAGAGCTGCAGCCTGGCATCTGGGGGAGCATGGGAAGTGGTGGCCATGATTGTGATTGGCATCAGCATGGATAGGCTCCCTCCAGCCCACACCAGAACTGGACCCAGAGTCGGTGCTCGGTGACCATGTGGAAGCGTGGAGGAAGAAGCCAGTCAGGATAGGATGTTCCTGGGCTTGAATCTTGGCTTTGGCACTGTGAAAGTCTGAGACTCATGATTTTGGGCAAAGCGTCTTCATCTTTCTGAGTTTTCCCTTAAAAACAGGAATGACTAATACCAACCTTGTGGTGTCCTTGTGGTTGTTCTATGAAGTAACAGGCACTTGGCATATAATGGGCACCTTTGTAAAATTTCATTTCCTGTCCTCAAGAGGAATCAGACAGCTGTGTAAACCCAGGGATCAGCACATCTGGAGTTCTTGGAACCTCCCCTTCTCCCAAGGAAGGCCTGGACCTTGTGGGATGGGCTGCAGTATTCCATTGTTTTCCTTTTGCTTTCTTCCTTTGTTCTTGTTTGCATTTTATTTCTTGAGAAAGGCAGGGCGGGGGCAGGGGTGCATTTCTCAGCCACCAGTGCATAGGACTCCATGTTAGCTGTCTGCGTGCCCAAAAGAGGGCTGCATGTTGCCCTCTTAACACCCAGGGCAGTAGGAGGGTCAGTTGGTGGGTGTGGGACACTGGGGTCGCCTCTTTGCACCTGAGGCCTCCTGAGACGCCATGCTCCAGATGGCAGGGGGAAGGCTGAGGGCCGAGAGGCTGCTGAGGGCTGGGGAGCCCTGTCTGGTCCAGCCTCTTCCAAGATCTAGGGCTGTCCTGGGTGTCCTGATGCTTCTGTTGCTCCTGCCCAGAGATTAGAGCAGGGCCGAGCTGTGGCCCTGCCCTCGGGTGTTGAACCCAGTTGAGATGGCAATGGCTGGTTACTCAGGGGCTGGAGTTACGACAGCTGGGCAGTGAGGAGTAGCTGCCCTGGGATCTGGCCTAGCAGGCTGGCATTATCCCTGCTCAGCATCCATCACCCTCCCCATGCATCCCAATGCTGGAAGCCTCATAGCAGGGTCCCTTCCCGCTTCTTCCTGCTGGGTGTTTCCATACACAGTGTCACTGACACTGTAGCCACACCTGCCCTTCTGTTTCAGAGAAGAGGAAACCAGGACGAGCCGTGACCCATCCGAGGTCCTGCAACAAGGAAGTATCCACATCCGGTGGAGATTCACATTCAGCTCTACCTGGCCCCTCCCCTCCCCCTCTTCTTCCGCCTCCCCTTTCCCTGCCCCCTACTCCTCCATCACTTAATTTTAATGGCCTTTTGATTGCGAGCCTCTTCTTGAAGAGAGACAAATCATTATTAATGAATTTGGACTGCTCCAGTGTAAACGAGCCAATAGGGCCCGGTGTGGGTAGCCGGCCAAGCCATGCAGGCAGCGGGCATCTCAGGACCAGGCCCTGTGGGCCACAGAGAGCCCTGGTGTAGCCTCTTGTTAGCCGTTTATTTTCCTTCCCAATTAAAGCAGGCGCTTGGCTGGAAGGGTTGTCCTTATCCTGGAGCTGGGGGGCGGGAGGCTCACAGAAGATCCTAGCCCCCAGGCCTGACAGCAGAGCTCCAGGATGGCCTGGGCTCCCCCTGTCCACCCGGCAGTCCCCCTTGGCCTGGGTAAATCGGAAATGAGGGCCGCTGCAGTGGGGACCAGCCCTTACCCTCCATGCTTGACTGTTTTCTTGGCAGCAAGACCTAGGGAGGCTCCCATGGCCGATTTTAGATTTGTTTTCAAAAACTGAAAGGAGAGAAATAATTCTAGCGAGAAAACAAAAACAAAACAATAAAAAACAAATAAAACCTCTTCTAAAATCTTTCAGTCCTGAGCCTTATCCCCACTCTGTGTGCACTTTCCGGTATTCAACCGCCTTTGCCACCAGTCCCTGGTGCTGGGAACTTGAACTAGCCCCAAAGCTTGTGAGTCCCTGTCTTCTACCGTGGAATGGGGATTACATTATACACATCTCTGGGTTTGGGAGGTGATCGAAGGAGATAGGGGAAAGGGATGCATTTTGTAAACGAGGACTTCTGATGATAATTTTATCATAGGCAGGAGACAGACACACTCACACGCCCCCAAATCACTAATGGGGCCTCCCTCTGAAGGTGCTCCTTGCTTCTTGAGACGGGCATGATTACTCAGTAGGTTCTGTGTAATTATTTAATCAAGCCCCATCGAGTCCTCAAGTCCTCGGTGTGGAGCTGGGCGGCTGACCAGGCCCCAACCTCCCCTCCTCCCACAAGGAGGCGTAATCAGAGACGCTGAGAGGGAGGAGAAACCCCAAGCACTTCTTTTCTTTGTGCAACGACTGGGCTGTGTGGGAGGGACAGCCGGGAGGGAGGGGGCCAGGTCACCTTGGGGCTCTCCTCAACAGAGGACACGGCAGGAGGGGTCTTTAGAGACCTGTTTTTGCCTTTCTCTTTGAGGACACTGAGGACCAGAGAGGAAAAGCCAGCAGGTCCCACGGTTCCCCAACTGCAGACCTGGCTTCTACCACTCATTCCCTCCCTCCCTCCCTCCCTCCCTCCCTCCCTCCCTCCCTTCCTTCCTTCCTTCCTTCCTTCCTTCCTTCCTTCCTTCCTTC